>NC_043025.1:8050910-8053410 GCF_006345805.1 Octopus sinensis
CAAGTGTCTTCTACTATGGCCTCGGGCCGACAAAAGTCTTGTGAGTGGATTTGGTAGACAGAAACTGAAAGAAGCCCGTCGTATATATGTATATATATGTGTGTGTGTGTGCATGTTTGTGTGTGTTTGTCTTCCCAACATTGCTGGTGTGTTTACATCCCCGTAACTTAGCGGTTCGGCAAGTTGTTAATTCTTTATAAGTGGAGAAATAGATAAATTCTAGGGACTGAAAAATGATTGTTAGCTAGTAATAAAGATATGATAGCCCTATAAAGAGGATGGCAGGAGGACAAGATTGGGGAAAAGCATAAATGTAGCCAGTTTGAAATTATAAAGATACAAGTAAAATGTTAAGAAATTATAAATTATGCACGAGTGGCTGTGTGGTAAGTAGCTTGCTTACCAACCACATGGTTCCAGATTCAGTCCCACTGCATGGCACCTTGGGCAAGTATCTTCTACCATAGCCTCGGGCTGACCAATGCCTTGTGAGTGGATTTGGTAGACGGAAACTGAAAGAAGCCTGTTGTATATATGTATATATATATATGTGTGTGTGTGTGTATGTTTGTGTTTGTCCCCCTAGCATTGCTTGACAACTGATGCTGGTGTGTTTACGTCCCCGTCAATTAGCGGTTCGGCAAAAGAGACTGATAGAATAAGTCCTGGGCTTACAAAGAATAAGTCCTGGGCTTACAAAGAATAAGTCCTGGGCTTACAAAGAATAAGTCCTAGGGTCAAGTTGCTCGACTAAAGGCGGTGCTCCAGCATGGCCGCGGTCAGATGACTGAAACAAGTAAAAGAGTAAAAGAGTATATACCTTGTGAGAAGTGAAATAAAACAAAAAAATGAATGGTTCTCTTTTACTCTCTTTTAATTGTTTCAGTCATGTGACTGCAGCCATGCTGGAGCACCGCCTTTAGTCGAGCAAATCAACCCCAGGACTTATTCTTTGTAAGCCTAGTAATTATTCTATCGGTCTCTTTTTCCGAACCGCTAAGTTACGGGGGCGTAAACACACCAGCAATGTTGGGATGACAAACATACACACACACAAACACACACACAACACACACACACACACACAAATACATATATATATATATATATATATATATATATAATATATATATATATATATATATATATATATATATATAATATATATATATCATATATATATATATATATAATATATATATATATATATATATATATACATAATACGACGGGCTTCTTTCAGTTTCCGTCTACCAAATCCACTCAGAACGCCTTGGTCAGCCCAAGGCTATAGTAGAAGACACTTGCCCAAGGTGTCATGCAGTGGGACTGAACCCGGGACCATCTGATTGGTAAGCAAGTTACTTACCACACAGCCCCTCCTATGCCTATTGGGGAAACAATAGTTCATTTAAACAGTTAAAGAATGAGTGTTAAGAATTAGCAGAAACTAAAATAACTGGGTCAGCAAAAAATAAAGTACAATATCAGTAATGTCATAAGATACTAGTATTTTATGAACAGTAATCCCTCGCCATATTGTGGTTCACCTATTGCGGTTCTACAGTACATTGTGGAATTTTCTGGCTAATATATGTAAATTTATATCGAGACTCCTCTGTATCTTAATAATAATAATAATGAAATTATTGTATACAGTGCTCAGGTGCACCACAACTTGTCAGAAAGTGCATATAAAGTACATGCAGTAGTGTAGAAATGTCTGGGTGTATGGAGGGGAGAAAATCAAGTGTAGTGTTGGCGAATCTCAGGAAGCATGGAAGTCTTGAAGGAAGCAGTGCTCCGACAACTAACAACCGATGTCGGCAGTTTGTTCCACGCTTCAGCAACTCTCAGCGTGAAAAAATGTTTCCTGAAGTCATGGGAGCTGTGCTGTTTTCTTACTTTGTAAATATGTCCACGGGTGTTAGATGGGTGGAGTTTGAAGAGGTGCTCAGAGTTATTGTTTGTGCGATGGTTGATAATTTTATGGGTGTCTGCCAAGTCAGCTGCCAGACGTCGGAGTTTCAATGTGTCCATGCCCAGGGAGGTAAGGCGTTCAGGATATGGCAAATGCCTGATGGAGGGTATTCTTTTGGTTGCACGTCGCTGAACAGCTTCCAGACGATTGATATCCTGGGCAAGATAGGGGTTCCAGACCGGTGATGCAAACTCCAGGTGAGGTCTTACCATAGCTATATACAGCCGCAGATAGATAGCCGGAGAGCGGCTCACAAAGGATTTGGTGAGTGATGCCAAGACACCCTCAGCCTTCTTGACAATTTTAGCGATGTGTTTTGTCCAACGCAAATCGCTGTCGACAATAACACCCAGGTCACGTTCACTTGAAGACTTTTTGAGACTAGTGTTGTGGAGGGAGTAGGTGGACGCTGGGTTTTCTGTGGTCAGTAGTTAGTTGTGTTTTTTTAGATTTTAATTATTTCTGTGGGAGATTTTGGAACGTAACATCCATGACAGTCGAGGGATTCTCGTATATAAA
>NC_043025.1:8055910-8060910 GCF_006345805.1 Octopus sinensis
AATATTAAATTTTAAAATTAGAATAGATTTGGGGAAAGATCTAAATTCAACTAAATTCTATTATAAAGGGTCAGGGAAACAAAACTATCACCTAATTTATAGTAGGTATCGTATTTTATAACTGGGGAAATAATATTAAATTTTAAAATTAGAATAGATTTGGGGAAAGATCCAAATTCAAAATTACAGTGAAGTTATTCTAGTTGACTATGAAAGTAAATTAAAGGTTAGTATAGTATATCTCATATTATTATTATATTAAAAAGTTAAAGTTTGAAAATGTAGGAATATTAAAATTTCTATTTAAAGTATTTAAATGTTCTAGTTGTGGAATGTATGTAAGATAATCCTAACTCTAGATTTCAGTAGGTTTTTGTTATTTTGATACTTTAAAATTTCATAGGTTTCCATAGAACCGAGTTGACAGCCTACTCTACTATTTCTATAAGGTTTTGCCCTTATATATATACACTCACATACACATATGCATGTGTGTGTGTGTATATATATTTGTGTGTGTGTATATAAATATATGTGTGTGTGTGTGTATGTATGCTTGTGTGTGTATATATAAATATATCTATGTGTGTGTGTGTGTGTTTACACTCACATACACATATGCATGTGTGTGTATATATATATTTGTGTGTGTATATATAAATATATCTATGTGTGTGTGTGCTACACTCACATACACATATGCATGTGTGTGTATATATATATTTGTGTGTGTATATATAAATGTGTGTGTTGTGTGTATGTATGCTTGTGTGTGTATATATAAATATATCTATGTGTGTGTGTGTGCTACACTCACATACACATATGCATGTGTGTGTATATATATATATTTGTGTGTATATATAAATATGTGTGTGTGTATGTATGCTTGTGTGTGTATATATAAATATATGTATGTGTGTGTGTGCTACACTCACATACACATATGCAAGTGTGTGTGTATATATATATTTGTGTGTGTATATATAAATATGTGTGTGTGTGTATGTATGCTTTGCATGTGTGTGTGTATATATATATTTGTGTGTGTATATATATATAAATATGTGTGTGTGTATGTATGCTTGTGTGTGTATATATAAATATATCTATGTGTGTGTGTGTGCTACACTCATACACACATATGCATGTGTGTGTGTATATATATATTTGTGTGTGTATATACAAATATGTGTGTGTGTGTATATATAAATATATCTATGTGTGTGTGTGCGACACTCACATACACATATGCATGTGTGTGTGTATATATATATCTGTGTGTATATATAAATATTGTGTGTGTGTGTGTGTATGTATGCTTGTGTGTGTATATATAAATATATCTATGTGTGTGTGTGCGACACTCACATACACATATGCATGTGTGTGTGTACATATATATTTGTGTGTATATATAAATATGTGTGTGTGTATATATAAATATATCTATGTGTGTGCATACACACGCAAAACCCTCCTCTATTTCCATTTGCCATGTCCCTCATCTACTACAATTTACTCCTCCTTTTCTTTCTCTTTCACTCTGTATGCCATCCCCACCCCCCTCTCGTTTCAAGTCCTCCACTATGTTCTGTAATTGCTGACACAAACTTTTCATATCAAATTCATATACTTACAAATACAGACTCCACACACACACACACACACATTTATATATATACATATATAAACTCTCACTCACTCTTACGAACAGAGGTGAAACTAACTCTTGGGTAAGTTACGTTTTTAATTACATCATATTGGCTCACATATTGACCATAGCCCAGCCACCTCAACAACATTTGGATCTTTTCGGTTTGAACGGCAGTTTTTTAAAATCATTTCCACGTAACTAAACACTTTTAAACTTCGTATACTGGTAGAATGTGTTTATAAAACATCTTTTTTCTCTTGGTTTTATTGAGAAAATTCTATAGTGGATCTTTCCATCCTCAATGACACACAATTTCTAGGTAACTAAACACTTTTAAACTTCGTATACAGGTAGAATGTGTTTAAAAAACATCTTTTTTCTCTTGGCTTTATTGAGAAAATTCTATAGTTTGTAAGATATTTGTTGTTTTTTATCTTCAATTTCGGCAATTTCAACCAATCACTGACGTCCATTGAGGTAAACAACATTCTTTGCCGTATGAATATGTCCCTTGTTTAAGAAACAGATTGGGTTTATTTACATTTGTGAAGAAAAAAAGATACCCTACCCCTAACCCTAACCCTAACTAACCCTAACCCTAAAATAGATTGAAATGCAATAGATCGATACTAGGGTCATAATTATGGGTGACAATTTCATATGACACCGCTAGAAAAAACTGCCGTTCAAACTGAAAAGATCCCATACTTGTTATAACATTTTATCTCAATTTGAATGTACGTGAAGGTATTTAGAATGCCCGAACTTGCTAAACACTGATACTGATCATAGTCTAAACAATATGCATAGGAGTGAGGCAAATGCAGGAAAAATACCTGGCCCCACAGAAATGAACCTACTTACAATACATATATATATGTGTCTCTTTCTCTCTCTCTCTCTCTCTCTCTCTATATATATATATATATATATATATATATATATACGGGGACGTAAAAACACACTAACATCAGTTGTCAAGCAATGGTGGGGAGACAAATATGCACACACAAACACATACACACACACAAACATGCACGCACAGACACATATATGAAGGGCTTCTTTCAGTTTCCATTTACGAAATCGATTCACAGGGCTTTGGTCAGTCCGAGGCTATAGTAGAAGACACTTGCCCAAATTGCCACGCAGTGGGACTGAACCCGGAACCATGTGGTTGGTAAGCAAAATTCTTACCATACAACCCACAACCATGCCCGCATTTATCCACTTCTATATATATATATATGTTATATATATATACACACACACATATATACATACACACACACACATATATATATATATTATATATATATATTATATATATTATAATAATAATAATTTTAGGGAATATTATTCCAAACTTACAGGAAAAATCAATTTAGTATTACTAAATCAAATTTCACAATTAATAATAATAATGAAATTATTGTATACAGTGCTCAGGTGCACCACAACTTGTCAGAAAGTGTGTATAAAGCATATGCAGTAATGTACAAATGTCTGGAAAGCGAACAATGTATGAGTCAGATACATGCTTCAGCATGTGTATGAAGGGGAGAAAATCAGGTGTAGTGTTGGCGAATCGCAGGAAGCATGGAAATTTTGAAGGAATCAGTGCTCCGACAACTAACAACTGATGCCGGCAGTTTGTTCCATGCTTCAGCAACTCTCAGCGTGAAAAAATGTTTCCTAAAGTCATGGGAGCTATGCTGTTTTCTGACTTTGTAAATATGTATATAAATTAGAGAAGAACCACCTTTTATCAATTCAACAATGAAAGAACAATGATATAATTAAATTATACCACATAGAAAAAAATTGAATATACGATAAAACATATACCAATAATTAAGTAAAGTAGAAAATAATAAATAATATACAAAATAATAGATAATTAGGCCAATTATATACTTTTTATTTATTATTTTGTACTTGACTTAATTATTGGTATATGTTTTATCGTATATTTAATTTTTCTCTATATGGCATAATTTAATTATATCATTGTTCTTTAATTGTTGAATTGATAAAAGGTGGTTCTTCTCTAATTTATATACATATATATATATATATATATATACTCTTTACTCTTTTATTTGTTTCAGTCATTTGACTGCGACCATGCTGGAGCACCGCCTTTAGTCAAACAAATCGACCCCAGGACTTATTCTTTGTAAGCCTAGTACTTATTCTGTCGGTCTCTTTTGCCGAACTGCTAAGTGATGGGGACATAAACGCACCAGCATTGGTTGTTAAGCGATGTTGGGGTACACACAGACACATAAACACACACACACACACACACACACACAAATATATATATACATATACATATATACGACGGGCTTCTTTCAGTTTCCGTCTACCAAATCCACTCACAAAGATTTTGGTCAGCCCAAAGCTATAATAGAAGACACTTGCTCAAGGTGCCATGCAGTGGAACTGAACCCGGAACCATGTGGTTGCTAGGCAAACTACTTACCACAGCCCCACCTGCGCCTATATATATAGAGTATATGATAAGATATGCGTATCTATATGTTTACTATGAAGTACTGTAAAGTTTCTGACTTTAAGGGTATCGTGGAAGGCTTTAAGGGAATCGCCCAACCTTCTGATTTTTTTCAAGACTTTGAAAAGACATGGGACAAAATGGTGAAGCGTGATCTTCAAATGTTGGGCCTCAAATGAGAAATAAGTGAGAACTTTGGTGATATGCCATAGTTGAGAAGACCTATGAGGGCAAGTGAAATGGCAGTCATAGCTGATGCTGGTTTTTATCTAACAGGTTCCCTGTCAGTACTTACTCGTACTTGTGGCGACATTCACCCTGGGCGGGTTAAGTCGGATTCTTCTAGCACCTTCGAGGCATCTCGAACCATGGCAGCCCACGCACGACGGTCCTGCGCCAGTTCACTGGAGATAGCGAGCCAGTCGCGGTTCCATTGGTGCAGGCCGACCACCTGTGGACCCGTGAGCATGGAGAGGTCCTCCTTAATCATCGTAGCCCAGGTCTTCAGCTGCCTGCCCGCGCATTTCTGCCAGTTGGGAGAAGGACATCACAGCTCAGTTCACCCACCGGACGCCTACATGCATGGCCAAACCACCGCAAGCACCGTTGCAGAAGGACAGATGGAAGGGGCCACAAAGACAGGCGAAGTCGGAGATTGGCGGTGGGAACTTGATCCACCCGACGGCAGCGAAGAATACACCGGAGGCAGTCATTGTCGAAGACTTCCAGCCTTCGACAATGACTGTGTCAGTGGCACATAAAGAGCACACATTATACTCTTGCAATGACAGGCATTAGGAAGGGCATCCATCTGTAGAAACCTTG
>NC_043025.1:8068410-8138410 GCF_006345805.1 Octopus sinensis
CATTCACCACATGGTGTTTTGGTACTCCCTCTTTACTCTTTACTCTTTTACTTGTTTCAGTCATTTGACTGCGGCCATGCTGGAGCACCGCCTTTAGTCGAGCAAATCAACCCCGGGACTTATTCTTTGTAAGCCCAGTACTTATTCCATCAGTGACGGGGACGTAAACACACCAGCATCAGTTGTCAAACAATGCTAGAGGGACAAACACAGACACACAGACACACACACACACACAAACATATACACATACAAACATATACACACATATAAGACAGGCTTCTTTCAGTTTCTGTCTACCAAATCCACTCACAAGGCATTGGTCAGCCCGGGGCTATAGCAGAAGACACTTGCCCAAGGTGCCACGCAGTGGGACTGAACCTGGAACCATGTGGTTGGTAAGCAAGCTACTTACCACACAGCCACTCCTGTACGTTGGTCCATGGACTCTTACAGTAAACACAAGGGGTCCAATTTGGGAAAGAAAATGGGCAAGCCCCTGTCTCAAGAACATAAAAACCTTATAATTCAAAAGTACAATGAAAATAATGGCTATAAAAAGATTGCAAAAACTTTAGAATTGCCCTTAAGCACTGTTAAAACTGTAGTTAAGAAGTGGTTAGTGCACAAAACCACTGTTACCCTACCAAGATCTGGGAGACTGAGCAAACTTACCAGAAGCGCTAAGTCAAAACTGTTCCGGGAGGCAACCTCCAGCCCTGGTGCAACACTGGAAGACTTGAAAGCTTCAGTTTCCAGTACTGGGACAGATGTCCATGCATCTACAATTTCCAGTGTTTTGCACTGGTCTGGCCTGCAAGGGAGGGTACTAGAAAAAAGTCTCTTCTGAAGCTTATACACAAGCAAGCTAGACTAAACTTTATCAAAAGTCATGTTAATGATTCCATGACCATGTGGCGAAAGATTTTGTGGTCAGATGAGACCAAACGTCAAGTTATTTGGAAAAAATACAAAATGCTACATTTGGCAGAAAAAAGGCACTGCTCACCAACCTCATTACACTATCCCCACTGTAAAGCACAGCGGTGGCTCGATCATGCTTTGGGGCTGTTTTTCATCTGCAGGGCCTGGAGAGTTGGTAACCTTCCAAAGTATCATGGATAGTGCCAAGTACCAAGAAATATTGGAGGCAAACCTGCTGAAGTCTGCTAGAGCTCTGCACTTGGGTCGCAATTTCAAGTTTCAACAAAATAACAACCCCAAGCATGTGTCAAAAAGCATTAAAGCTTGGTTTGTTAGCAAGACAATCACAGTTTTGGAGTGGCCCAGCCAGTCTCCAGACCTCAATCCTATAGAAAATCTATGGCGAGATCTAAAGTTGGCTGTGCACCAACATTCCCCATTCAATCTGACACAGCTTGTGAAGTTCTGCCATGAAGAATGGCAAAAACTGTCAGCAGACCACTGCAGTAAGCTCCTGGAAGGCTACCCAAGGCGTCTGCAGGCTGTAATTGACACAGCAGGATCATCCATAAAGTATTAGCTGAAGACATTCCAAACGGGGTGTAGACTTTAGCATTCAGATTATTCTGTAAAATGTAAAGCTTATGTATTCACACCATGTAAAATTAATCTTACATCATTTCATGGCTTTGAGATTTCAATGATGTGATTGTTTATTTTTTAAAATGACATAATAAGGTAGCTATGAATGACCATATCTGACTAGTTTGAACATAAAACAGGTAGAATATTTTGGCCAGATAGGGCCGGTTTAAACACTAAAGGGTTAAGAAACAGTTTTAGATTTTTCAAATGTATTTTGTGTATTAAATAAAAGTGTGATAGATCTGCTTATCAAAACAAATTGATGGAATTTAAAATATTAATTACGGAGATGTACTTGCATAGCGAGTGACTTGATCTGAGATCGTGTGCTGGAACGCAAACAATTTCAGTGTGGAAGGTGTTTATAAGCCATTTAAGAAACACACAAAACCATTCGATTCACTTCAACATTTAAATTTAATTTGTCAAAATCTTTCCGTCGCTTTGAGACCGCGACCTCAGCACGAAGTTTTGTCAGTGAACAGGTCGCGGTCTCAAAGCAACGAAAATATTTTGACAAATTAAATTTAAATGTTGAAGTGAATCTAATGGTTTTTGTGTGTTTCTTAAAATATTAATTGTTCTTATCAAAATAAACAAAATACATCCAGTTTCCAAGCGGGGTGTAGACTTTTGCAAGGCACTGTACTTGTTCAAGGTGCCATATGGTTATTATATTCATACAGTACATATGTATAAATATCTCTTTCACTTGTTTCAGTCATTTGACTGTGGCCATGCTGGAGCACCGCCTTTTAGTCAAGCAAATCGATCCCAGGACTTATTCTTTGTAAGCCTAGTACTTATTATATCAGTCTCTTTCACTGAACCGCTAAGTTACGGGAACGTAAACACACCAGCATCGGTTGTCAAGTGATGGTGGGGGTACAAACACAGACACAAACATATACACATACAAACATATACACACATATAAGACAGGCTTCTTTCAGTTTCCATCTACCAAATCCACTCACAAGGCTTTGGTCAGCCCAAGGCTATAGTAGAAGACACTTTCCCAAGGTGCCATGCAGTGGGACTGAACCCAGAACTATGTGGTTGGTAAGCAAGCTACTTACCACACAGCCACTCCTGCACCTACAATATATTCAATATGGATGGAAGCACTCCGTTGGTTACGACGACGAGGGTTCCGGTTGATCCGATCAACGGAACAGCCTGCTCATGAAATTAACGTATAAGTGGCTGAGCACTCCACAGACACATGTACCCTTAACATAGTTCTCGGGGATATTCAGCGTGACACAGTGAGTGACAAGGCCGGCCCTTTGAAATACAGGTACAATAGAAACAGGAAGTAAGAGTGAGAGAAAGTTGTGGTGAAAGAGTACAGCAGGGATCACCACCATCCCCTGCCGGAGCCTCGTGGAGCTTTTAGGTATTTTTGCTCAATAAACACTCACAACGCCCGGTCTGGGAATCGAAACCGCGATCCTACGACCGCGAGTCCGCTGCCCTAACCACTGGGCCATTGCGCCTCCACACATAGCAATAACAGAGGCAACAAAGTGGATAAATGAGAACCAATCCATTTTGTTTTGCTGACGTGGTGCAATAGATGTTGACTTTCATTGAAAGTTCAGCAACATAGTTTCACACACTCACTGGTATCGTATATCTTCTGACACCAAATCTCAGATTTTCCTTGGTGTCTTTGGAGTAGCAGTCCTTCACCTAAAGGGTACGTTTGATTGCTTTGCTTTCCATTTTGTTGATACTTATATATATTTGTGTATGTGTCTGCGTGTGTGTGTGTTTATAAATACATATAAATATGTATATATATATTATATATATACACTTCAGTGTATCTTTGTAAACTTATATTTTTGTAAACTTGTATAATTATTATCTTCTATGTACATTTTGCTAGAATTTTAATTCATCTTTTAATATGCCAATGTATACTCTTTTCTCTTTTACTCTTTTACTTGTTTCAGTCATTTGACTGTGGCCATGCTGGAGCACCACCTTTAATCGAGCAACTCGACCCCGGGACTTATTCTTTTGTAAGCCCAGTACTTATTCTATCGGTCTCTTTTGCCGAACCGCTAAGTAACGGAGACATAAACCAGCATCGGTTGTCAAGCAATGCTAGGGGAACAAACACAGACGCACAAACACACACACACACACACACACATATATATATCATCATCATCATCATCATCGTTTAACACCGCTTTCCATGCTAGCATATATATATATATATATATACATATACGACGAGCTTCTTTCAGTTTCCGTCTACCAAATCCACTCACAAGGCTTTGGTCGGCCCGAGGCTATAGTAGAAAACACTTGCCCAAGGTGCCACGCAGTGGGACTGAACCCGGAACCATGTGGTTGGTAGACAAGCTACTTACCACACAGCCACTCCTGCACGTATATATATATATACGACGGGCTTCTTTCAGTTTCCGTCTACGAAATCCACTTGCAAGGCTTTGGTCGGCCCGAAGCTATAGTAGAAGACACTTAACCAAGGTGCCACGTAGTGGGACTGAACCCTGAACCATGTGAATGGTAAACAAGCTACTTACCACACAGCCACTCCTGCACCTATATATTATATATATATACACTTCTGTGTATCTTTGTAAACTTATATTTTTGTAAACTTGTATAATTATTATCTTCTATGTACATTTTGCAAGAATTTTACTTCGTCTTTTAATATACCATTGTATGCTTTACTTTTATTTATTAGTATTATATTTATTTCTCTTATTGTAACAAATTTTATACTAAATGTTTTAAGCATAAAATTCAAGGTGTTATAAAGCAAAATTTATATTTTTATATGATATATTTATATATTACTAAATATTTAAATTTTTAAATGTCGAGCTTTATAGATATAAATGAGTATATGAAGATTTGTATGTGTTTGGTCTATCTGTGGATTTTGTGATGTTCCTGTGGTTGTTGCTCGCATTGCCTCCCCTCGGATATAAAAAGTGTATACAGCTCATTAGAGCACTTCTATTTCCAGTCCGTTGTATATCTTGAGTGTTGTTGTCATTCAAGACATAACTTTATATTTTGTAATATATTATATATATATATATATATGTATATATATGAGGGGATGCCAAAAAGGAACCAGAATTTTGCAATATTATTTTATTCGCTTAGTTTTACATTTACACTTTTTCTTTGCAAGCCCAGTACTCATTCTATCGGTCTCTTTTGCCGAACCGCTAAGTGACGGGGACGTAAACACACCAGCATCGGTTGTCAAGCAATGCTAGAGGGACAAACACAGACACAAACATATACACACACATACATATATATACATATATACATATATACGACAGGCTTCTTTCAGTTTCCGTCTACCAAATCCACTCACAAGGCTTTGGTCAGACCGAGGCTATAGCAGAAGACACTTGCCCAAGATGCCACGCAGTGGGACTTAACCCGGAACCATGTTGTTGGTTAGCAAGCTACTTACCACACAGCCACTCCTGCTTACACTTTCTATTAAAAACCCCATTATCCACATATGGAATGAAAAACTTAACGCCAGAAAATTTTCTTTCTGGAATATAATCAAAAACAACCACAAGACAGAAATTTATGAAAACTGGTTAACCTCAACACCAATAATTTTGCCTCATAAATTCCAAATAAAATGTATTCGAAATGAGCAGGACCAACAAAAACAATTAAGGGGGAAACTAATACTGAAAAAATGAAGACAGAAATAGAACTCCTTAAGCTTAGAGCGCTAAGCACTGAAGAGAAATTTCAAAACATAGATGAGGAAATCTACAATGAATTAAAGAAACATTCAGATGATCAATGCTTGGAAAGTGTTTATAAACTGTGGAAAACAACTTGCGAAGCTGAAAAGACCAATTCCCTACAATGCTGGGAAAGACAAGCCAATTTCTTTATTAACTACGAATCGCATCTCAACATAGAAAACGCATTGGATAACCCCTTCCTGAAGAAAAATAAACCAAAGACATACACAGAAATGACCCCACGCTTATCTAACACAAACCACAGATGATGTAAGGGATACAACTCAATCGACCTGACCTTTACACCCCAAAATGACTTTCAAACAACAATCAGGAATTCAGCCCACCATAGAAAATCTCAAGGCATCCTAAATACAAATCAAAGATTCTATCGAAACCTCCAGACTAACCTAAACTTTCGGAACCAATACCTACCAATCCACCCCTACCATCTCACAATCAATGGAAGAATTTACCTCCGAGGCTTAATCCTCAACATGGTTACTTCAATCAGTCGACTAGACACAACCAAACTAGACAACATGACTTCTCTTTCCACCCACATTACAATATCTATATATATAAAACTGTAGTTGTGTGAGTGTCTGTCCCCTTCGATTTAGATTCTTAACTATTCCCACATTTTGCGGTGCAGTTTAACCAAATTCGAGTATCTTATAGTCGTGATTCATATCGAGCCCGTCTGAATATTAGCGTGCGTCTACGATGAGTCTACGATTTTAAAAATAATTTAACATCATTTTTTATTCCATTTTAATGCATAATTTTTTGTGTGTCGATGGCGGCGGAGTTGGCGTCCATGGTCACAGCTGCACCTGTTTGCTTCTCCCCCTTCTTCCCTCCCTCGTGAAGCTGTGGGGAAGGGAGTGTAAGGAAATCAACGTCGTAAAGCGTTGTCAAGGAGACCAGCGTTCTTTTAGAACAACGACTTCATGGCTTGAAGACACCAAAACAGAAATGGCTAAGAAAGCCCGAATTGGCATCTATAAGGGAAGTAACTCTCTAAAAATGCTTATATAGTTATTTCCCTTACAAACCCGAGCAACGCCGAGCGATACTGCTAGTCTTTATATATAAAAGTAAGGTTGTGTGTCTGTCTACTCCGATTTAGATTCCTAACTACTCCCACATTTTGCGGTGCAGTTTAACCAAAACCGGGTATCTTATAGTCGTCATTCATATCGAGCCCTTCTGGGTATTAGCGCGCGTCTACGATGAGTCTACGATTTAAAAAATAATTTACAATCATTTTTTTCCATTTTAATGCATATTTTTTTAAATATAAGGGAAGTAACTCTCTAAAAATGTCTACGATGAGTCAATGATTTAAAAAAAAATTTACCATCATATTTTTTCCATTTTTAATGCATTTTTTTGCAATTTTTTGGCTATAACTCTCTAAAAATGCTTTATAGTTATTTCCCTTACAAACCTGAGCAACGCTGGGCGATACTGCTAGTTAAAAATAAATTTAACCCAAACCACATCAACCATAGACAATATAACAACCCTCAATGCCACCATAATCTAGTCCGCTACACAGTCAATCCACTCCAGACACGCTTTACACCCATTTTCTCCTCAGCAAACCAAACACAATACAGACTTTCCACAACGATCCACCGACTTCAACTTTTTTGAAGACCTAAATCAGAGAAACAGAAATGGAACAAAATGTACAAGAACAACCGAAAATAATCAACTTATCAGAGAGAATCCTAAGTATTACACAAGCTAAAATTCTAGTCTGTCTCTATCCCCCCCCTCTCTCTCTCTCACTGTGTATAAGTTGCAAATTCAGAATCCATGTAGCCTCAAATATTCAAGTAATGTTGTTTAATCATCCTTCTCATCATCATCATCATTTAACGTCTGTTTTCTATGGGTTGAATGGCTTGACATGAGCTGTTAAGTTTGGGAGGCGCAACAAATATCTTTGCCTGTTTCAGCATGTGTCAACAACTAGATGCTCTTCCGAGTGCCAATCCCTTTTACAGAGTGTACTGGGTGCTTGATACATAGCACCAGCATCGGTGCTTTTTAAGTTGCACCAAAACCAATGCTTTTCATATGGCACCATCACTGATAGGGCCACCAAGTACCTCACACGACAAAATCCCGAAAATAATCAACTTATCGAAGAAAATCCTGAGTATTACACAAGCTAAAATTCTAGCAAGAGGTTTAAAATTTACTCCAACCCATCGCAGATCGAACCAGAATGAAATTGAGGATAACACTATGGATTTCTGCCGAAAATTATGCCTCACAGAAGCACTTCACAAGTACACCAGCGAAGATGACTCAATAGTAAAAAACAAAAGGGAATACTGTCCTACAAAAGGCAGAAATAAAGAGCTTAATGCTTTTTGTGAACATATTACCAGTTTTCCTTTTAATATCTTACAAAAACAGCGAATTAAATCCAGCCTTGATGTAAATGAATGGAAAGACCTAATTGAGTTAAAAAATTATTTAAACCTCACCATTAAAGAAGCCGACAAAGGAAGTGTGGCAGTAGTGATGGACACAGAGTACTACAAAAATTTAATACTCTCCATCATCATCATCATCATCATCGTTTAATGTCCATTCTCCATGCTAGCATGGGTTGGATGGTTCGACTGAGGGTCTGGGAAGCCAGAAGGCTGCACCAGGCTCTGGTCTGATCTGGCAGTGTTTCTACAGCTGGATGCCCTTCCTAACACCACTCACTCTGTGAGTGTAGTGGGTGCTTTTTACGTGCCACCTGCACAGGTGCCAGGCGAGGCTGGCAACAGCCACGATCGGATTGGTGCATTTTACATGCCACCGGCACGGAAGCCAGTCTAGGCGGTGCTGGCATCGGCCACGTTCAGATGGTGCTTTTTACGTGCCACTGGCACAGGGATCGCAACTGCAGTTTCCATTGATTTTGATGTTGGTGTACTTGACTCAATGGATCTCCTCAAGCACAGGGTCGAAATGGTGTTTCTTCACTTGCCACCTGCACAGGAGTCAGTCCAGCGGTCCTGGCAACTGCTGGGTGCCAGTCATAGGATTGGTTCAATTTCGATTCCGATTTCCATGTTGGAAAATAATATTTACTATGAGAAGATAGTACAATATAACCCACTGAGGACACTTAAAAACTTATCCTCCTTACATCAAATACGTGGAAAGGGCCTCACTAAACATGAAATAGACTATTTATCCAATTTTAAATACAGACCTAGTCTATTCTACAGATTACCTAAAATACACAAAAATCTACATATTTGTAAAGCTTACAAAGTTACTCCAAGCCTGTGCATTAATGTTCCTCAAACTGAGACCCATCATTGTTGGCCCTGCTTATGAAACAGTGGAGGCACAATGGCCCAGTGGTTAGGGCAACGGACTCGCGGTCATAGGATCGCGGTTTCGATTCGCAGACCGGGTGTTGTGAGTGTTTATTGAGCGAAAACACCTATAGCTCCACGACGCTCCGGCAGGGGATGGTGGTGATCCCTGCTGTACTCTTTCACCACAACTTTCTCTCACGCTTACTTCCTGTTTCTGTTGTACCTGTATTTCAAAGGGCCGGCCTTGTCACTCTCTGTGTCACGCTGAATATCCCCGAGAACTACGTTAAGGGTACACGTGTCTGTGGAATGCTCAGCCACTTACACGTTAATTTCACGAGCAGGCTGTTCCGTTGATTCGGATCAATCGGAACCCTCGTCGTCGTAATCGATGGAGTGCTTCCATCCATCAATTATGATTTTTTAAAGAGCTGCTATAATTGTGTTTGATATGGTTTTGGGTTTTATCCTATGACACAGAGTCATGGGAAAATATCTTCTATAACCTCAGGTTTTTAAACTCTTTGTTTCTTTGTTTTTCAGTCCAAGATGGTATCCATGCTCCAGCTGGGCATATTTTTGACCATGTCCATGAGCCATGCCCTAAGTTTACTAGATCCCGGCATGTAAGTCATTTATACCACTCTGTTATCAGAATTTGTTGTCTGTCTCGCCCTCTCCCCACTCTCTCTCTTACTGTGTATAAGTTGCAAATTCAGAATCCATGTAGCCTCAAATATTCAAGTAATGTTGTTTAATCATCATCATCATCATCATCATCATTTAATGTCTGTTTTCTATGGGTTGAATGGCTTGACATGAGCTGGTAAGTTTGGGAGGCACAACAAGTATCTTTGCCTGTTTCAGCATGTGTCAACAACTGGATGCTCTTCCGAGTGCCAATCACTTTTACAGAGTGTACTGGGGCTTGATACATAGCACCAGCATCGGTGCTTTTTAAGTTGCACCAACACCAATGCCTTTCATATGGCATCAGCACTGACAGGGTCACCAAATACTTCGCACGACAAAATCCCCTCAAATGGGAATGGGGAGCAGTATGAAGTTGGTGTGGCTTTGTGCCAGGTGAGAGAGTTAAGGTATAGAGGGAGAGCTGTAGATGTCTGGTTGTAGAGTAGATACTTGAATACTTCAGTAAGAAAAGAAAGGAGAGTGATTTGAAGTTGGTGGGGGCAGGGTAAGTTAATGATAGACAAAGATAGAGATCAGAGATCAAAGATATGTAAGGGTGGATATAATGAATGACAAAGACATCGACGGCAGATATGAGATCACGTAGAGGGCAAAGATGTGTAGGCAACTGTAATTAAATCCATGCCTGACCGTGGGTCATCTGGAGTATCTCACCTGTGCCAGAGTCACTGAAATGGTACCCTTATCAGTGACACATAAAAGGAACCCGTGCCAGAGACACTTAAATGGTACCCTTATCGGTGACATATAAAGGGCACCTGTGCCAGAGACACTTAAATGGTACCCTTATCAGTGACACATAAATTAAATCCATGCCTGACCGTGGGTCATCTGGAGTATCTCACCTGTGCCAGAGTCACTGAAATGGTACCATATCAGTGACACATAAAAGGCACCTGTGCCAGAGACACTTAAATGGTACCCTTATCGGTGACACATAAAAGGCACCTGTGCCAGAGACACTTAAATGGTACCCATATCAGTGACACATAAAAGGCACCTGTGCCAGAGACACTGAAATGGTACCCTTATCGGTGACACATAAAAGGAACCCGTGCCAGAGACACTGGAATGGTACGCTTTTCGGTGACACATAAAAGGAACCCGTACCAGAGACACTTAAATGGTACCCTTATCGGCGACACATAAAAGGCACCTGTGCCAGAGACACTTAAATGGTACCCATATCAGTGACACATATAAGGCACCTGTGCCAGAGACACTGAAATGGTACGCTTATCGGTGACACATAAAAGGAACCCGTACCAGAGACACTTAAATGGTACCCTTATCGGCGACACATAATAGGCACCTGTGCCAGAGACACTTAAATGGTACCACACCATACCCCGAAACACTCCCTTATCATTGGTGACACATAAAAGGCACCTGTGCCAGAGACACTAATAAATGGTACCCTTATCAGTGACACATAAAAGGCACCTGTGCCAGAGACACTTAAATGGTACCATATCAGTGACACATAAAAGGCACCTGTGCCAGAGACACTGAAATGGTACCCTTATCGGTGACACATAAGAGGAACCCGTACCAGAGACACTTAAATGGTACCCTTATCGGCGACACATAAAAGGCACCTGTGCCAGAGACACTTAAATGGTACCCTCATCGGTGACACATAAAAGGCACCTGTGCCAGAGACACTTAAATAGTACCCATATCAGTGACACATAAAAGGCACCTGTGCCAGAGACACTGAAATGGTACCCTTATCGGTGACACATAAAAGGAACCCGTGCCAGAGACACTGGAATGGTACGCTTATCGGTGACACATAAAAGGAACCCGTACCAGAGACACTGAAATGGTACCCTTATCGGCGACACATAAAAGGCACCTGTGCCAGAGACACTTAAATGGTACCCATATCAGTGACACATAAAAGGCACCTGTGCCAGAGACACTTAAATGGTACCCATATCAGTGACACATAAAAGGCACCTGTGCCAGAGACACTGAAATGGTACCCATATCAGTGACACATAAAAGGCACCTGTGCCAGAGACACTGAAATGGTACCTTATCAGTGACACATAAAAGGCACCTGTGCCAGAGACACTTAAATGGTACCCTTATCAGTGACACATAAATTAAATCCATGCCTGACCGTGGGTCATCTGGAGTATCTCCCCTGGTCACATCATTAATGCGGTGGCGCGCGTGAAAAGGGGATAAATGGACAAAGAGAAAGGGAGCAGCCTCTTTTGCCTCACAGGCAGCTTCCTGCTCACTACATCGTCCCACACTCTGCTACTAGACTACCCGTGCCGATTTGAATTGAGCAAAATCCTCTATACCAGTCATGGAAGGCGGCAAGACAAAAATCCTTTTTGTTCAACTTCATTATCTTCTGTAAAAATGTTAAATGTTCAAGCTGTGTACATGTGCTCTCCTCTCGGATCGCAATAAACGTACCATGTTCACGAAGGCCTCAAAAACTCACACGAATTGTTGTTGTCTTTCATTGGATTAACTTTTGCAGCTAGAGAAGGATTACCGGATATTTGATCAAAATTGTTTGTTGTTTGTTCCTTCTCGAGCTATGCCTGGCTCATAAGGGCCGGTTTCACGGTTTCTTGGCGTATAGGTTCCCCACCTGGATGGGACGCCGGTCCATCGCAGGTGAGCTGCAAGATGCAGGAGGAAAGAGTGAGAGAAAGTTGTGGCGAAAAAGTCATCAGAAGTTTCGCCATTACCTTCTGCCGGAGCCGCGTGGAGCTTAGGTGTTTCGCTCATAAACACACACACCGCCCGATCTGAGATTCGAACTCGTGATCCCTCGACTGCAAGTCCGCTGCTCTAACCACTAGACCATGTGCCTCCACTCAATCAAAATTAGTGGGCTTTAATTCCGCTGAAGATGCATTCAATGGAAAATAAATTTGTTCGGATGATATTGAGAATGTGGGATTGTTATCAGGGGGGAAGACATTCCAAGTGGAAGGATAAATGATAGTATAAAAGGGAGACAAAATGCAAGGGGTGTATTTCAGAAATGTTGATGCTTTCTCAGGAGTAACATGTATTAATTTTAAAGAAGTATAAAATTCTAGTTTACCTCAAAGGAGGATCCTTTGGTTTCAATGCAGATGTAGTGCTCCCCCACCTCAGAACTGCATTCATTCCTCAATACCTTTCTCCAGCCATGCTCTCTCTTCTCGGCCAAACTCCATCCTTAGCATCTCATTTATCTACCATTTATCCTACTACTGGTAAACTGTAAACCAGTACAACCTGTGTCAGTGGGGTAGAAAGGGCTCCTTAGCCGTAGTGAAGGCAATCTATCTAGGGAGATAACCTTACAATAAATCACTCGGTCCGTAGCTTAGAAATACTGGGTTGACGTCCAGTGGGAACAGCTTTGTTTCATGGAGGAGGAAAGATCTTCTTTAGTACTTGGTTGTACAATGCTTTCCAATGTGTGTAAAAAAGACTCCGCCGGTTACGACGACGAGGGTCCCAGCTGATACGATCAACGGAACAGCTTGCTCGTGAAATTAACGTGCAAATGGCTGAGCATTCCACAGACACGTGTACCCATAACGTAGTTCTCGGGGATAATCAGCGTGACACAGAGAGTGACAAGGCTGACCCTTTGAAGTACAAGTACAACTCATTTTTGCCAGCTGAGTGGACTGGAGCAACGTGAAAATAAAGTGTCTTGCTCAAGGACACAACGCATCGCCGGGAATCGAACTCACAACCTTACGATCATGACCCGAATGCCCTAACCACTAAGCCACGCGCCCTCACGCAATGTGTGTAGTAGTGGCACGCACACACATTATTAGCCATTTGAAAAGACTATGGAATTTAGTCTCGACCACGGTCGAACAATGATGGTGATGATGATTATCTACCATCACGCCTAATGCCCTTGCATATCTGTCATAACCCATCTTCCTGAACCATTCCTATATCTCTCACCTTCAATTACTATAGTCACCTTTATGCCATCTAACCATTTCTCCTCACATTCTTATGAAATTTTCCATTCTGTTCCCCCTTACCCACTCACCCAGTCCAATCTTCTGTACCACTTCTCCTTTATTCACCCCCATTGTACCGTGACAATATGTCCTGATACATACCTACCGTGGAGGCGCAATGGCCCAGTGGTTAAAGCAGCGGACTCGCGGTCGTAGGATCGCGGGTTCGATTCCCAGACCAGGCGTTGTGAGTGTTTATTGAGCGCAAACACCTAAAAGCTCCACGAGGCTCCGGCAGGGGGTGGTGATCCCTGCTGTACTCTTTCACCACTCTTTCTTCTGTTGGCCTGCTCGCTTAGCCAGAGGGGTGGCGTCATTCGAGGGCTAAAACAATGCGAACGCATTGTGACCAGCGATATGTAACTACATCTGATGGACTGGTCGGTCACGTGATCACATACCTACCATGTCTCTCACTTTCTTGACCTCTATCACTCTCTCTCGCTAAGTCTCTTTTCTCTCCCATCTTCTCCAATTAGGGTCTTCTTGTATCTCTTACACAGCAAGGCACCAATCTCTATCCATCTGTTCTCTCAACTGGCACAAAGCCTCCTCCCTCAACACTACTATCCCTAGTCGAGGGGACTTTGTCTTGCCTTCCAAGTTACTTGGTGACCCCAGAGGTCATGGTCTGTAAAGTGGCTGGCATTAGGAAGGCATCCAGCTATAGAAACCATGCAAAAATAGACAAAAGGGTTTGGTACAGTTCTCTGGTTTGCCAGATCTTGTCAAACTGTCCAACCCATGCCAGCATGTGTGTGTATGTTTTATCTTTTGCTTCAATTTTTAGACTGTGGCCATACTGTGGCACTGCCTTGAAAAATTTTAGTCGAATGAATTGACCTCAGTAATTACTTTTTTTTTTATTTTTTAAAGCTTGGTACTTATTTTAGCAGTCTTTTCTGCCAAACTGCTAAGTTACAGGGATGTAAACGCACAAATACCAGGTGTCAAGAGGTAGTAGGGGACAAACACAGCTACACACACACACACACACACACAGCTACACACACACACATGCACACACACGCACACACACCATGGGCTTCTTTCAGTTTCCATTTACCAAATCCACTCAGAAGGCTTTGGTTAGCCAAGACTATATAGTAGAACACATTTACCCTAGTTGCCATGTAGTAGGGCTGTGTATGTGTCTGTGTATAACTGTATTTATCTATATATGTAACATTGTGATATCTTCCTTTTTTCCATCAGGGGATACTATATGTTCTATGCACCAAGATACTTCACACCAGAAGATGGACTCAACATCACTGTTATACTCTATGAAAATTATGGGTCCATGAATGTTACTGTTACACTCAAAGATGGTGACAAAGATCTTAAAACAATATCTCAGCAAACTCATGAAAGTAAGTAAGACTATTGTTGTTATTGTCTATTTTCAGACAAGCTAGGTTTACCCCATTGGTTACCATATTTTTCTTGAAGTACCCTACATCTGTTTCAATAAAATTCAAATAAAGACATTAGCATTTAGCATTCAGATTAGTCTGCCAAATGTAATGCTTATTTATTGACATTATTTTGAATTAATAATGCATCATCTCAGCTTTTTTGGATGATGTTATGGGGTAGGTGCAAGAGTACAGATCTGGCCATATTGAACTTAAAGCAGGTAGAATATTTAGGTTTCATATGGTTTTTATAAAGCTAAAGGATTAACCCTTTAACATGCAGATTTCTCTATCAAATGCAATGCTTATTTATTCACATAAATGGTACCCAAAAGGCACCTGTGCCAGAGACACTTAAATGCTACCCTTATCACTGACACACCAAAGGCACCTATTCCAGAGACACTTAAATGATACCCTTATCAGTGACACATAAAAGGCACCCGTGCCAGAGACACTTATATGGTACCCTTATCAGTGACACATAAAAGGCACTTGTGCCAGAGACACTTAAATGGTACCCCTATCAGTGACACATAAAAGGCACCTGTGCCAGAGACACTGAAATGGTACCCTTATCAGTGACACATAAAAGGCACCTGTGCCAGAGACACTGAAAAGGTACCCTTATCAGTGACACATAAAAGGCACTTGTGCCAGAGACACTTAAATGGTACCCTTATCAGTGACACATAAAAGGCACCCGTGCCAGAGACACTGAAATGGTACCCTTTTCAGTGACACATAAAAGGAACCTGTGCCAGTGACACTGAAATGGTACCCTTATCAGTGACACATAAAAGGCACTTGTGCCAGAGACACTGAAACGGTACCGTTATCAGTGACACATAAAAGGCACCTGTTCCAGAGACACTTAAATGGTACCCTTATCAGTGACACATAAAAGGGACCTGTGCCACAGACACTGAAATGGTACCCATATCAATGACACATAAAAGGCACCTGTGCCAGAGACACTGAAATGGTACCCTTATCAGTGACACATAAAAGGCACCTGTGCCAGTGACACTGAAATGGTACCCTTATCAGTGACACATAAAAGGCACTTGTGCCAGAGACACTGAAACGGTACCGTTATCAGTGACACATAAAAGGCACCTGTTCCAGAGACACTTAAATGGTACCCTTATCAGTGACACATAAAAGGGACCTGTGCCACAGACACTGAAATGGTACCCATATCAATGACACATAAAAGGCACCTGTGCCAGAGACACTGAAATGGTACCCTTATCAGTGACACATAAAAGGCACTTGTGCCAGAGACACTGAAACGGTACCGTTATCAGTGACACATAAAAGGCACCTGTTCCAGAGACACTTAAATGGTACCCTTATCAGTGACACATAAAAGGGACCTGTGCCACAGACACTGAAATGGTACCCATATCAATGACACATAAAAGGCACCTGTGCCAGAGACACTGAAATTGTACCCTTATCAGTGACACATAAAAGGCACCTGTGCCACAGACACTGAAATGGTACCCTTATCAGTGACACATAAAAGGCACTTGTGCCACAGACACTGAAATGGTACCCTTATCAGTGACACATAAAAGGCACCTGTGCCACAGACACTGAAATGGTACCCTTATCAGTGACACATAAAAGGCACTTGTGCCACAGACACTGAAATGGTACCCTTATCAGTGACACATAAAAGGCACCTGTGCCAGAGACACTTAAATGGTACCCTTATCAGTGACACATAAAAGGCACCTGTGCCACAGACACTGAAATGGTACCCATATCAGTGACACATAAAAGGCACTTGTGCCAGAGACACTGAAACGGTACCCTTATCAGTGACACGTAAAAGGCACCTGTGCCACAGACACTGAAATGGTACCCTTATCAGTGACACATAAAAGGCACTTGTGCCACAGACACTGAAATGGTACCCTTATCAGTGACACATAAAAGGCACCTGTGCCACAGACACTGAAATGGTACCCTTATCAGTGACACATAAAAGGCACTTGTGCCACAGACACTGAAATGGTACCCTTATCAGTGACACATAAAAGGCACCTGTGCCACAGACACTTAAATGGTACCCTTATCAGTGACACATAAAAGGCACCTGTGCCACAGACACTGAAATGGTACCCATATCAGTGACACATAAAAGGCACTTGTGCCAGAGACACTGAAACGGTACCCTTATCAGTGACACGTAAAAGGCACCTGTGCCACAGACACTTAAATGGTACCCTTATCAGTGACACATAAAAGGCACCTGTGCCACAGACACTGAAATGGTACCCATATCAGTGACACATAAAAGGCACTTGTGCCAGAGACACTGAAACGGTACCCTTATCAGTGACACATAAAAGGCACTTGTGCCAGAGACACTGCAATGGTACCCTTATCAATGACACATAAAAGGCACCTGTGCCAGAGACACTGAAATGGTACCCTTTTCAGTGACACATAAAAGGAACCCGTACCAGAGACACTGAAACGGTACCGTTATCAGTGACACATAAAAGGCACCTCTTCCAGAGACACTGAAATGGTACCCATATCAATGACACATAAAAGGCACCTGTGCCACAGACACTGAAATGGTACCCTTATCAGTGACACATAAAAGGCACTTGTGCCAGAGACACTGAAACGGTACCCTTATCAGTGACACATAAAAGGCACTTGTGTCAGAGACACTGAAATGGTACCCATATCAGTGACACATAAAAGGCACCTGTGCCACAGACACTGAAATGGTACCCATATCAATGACACATAAAAGGCACCTGTGCCAGAGACACTTAAATGGTACCCTTATCAGTGACACATAAAAGGCACTTGTGCCAGAGACACTTAAATGGTACCCTTATCAGTGACACATAAAAGGCACCTGTGCCAGAGACACTTATATGGTACCCTTATCAGTGACACATAAAAGGCACTTGTGCCAGAGACACTTAAATGGTACCCCTATCAGTCACACATAAAAGGCACCTGTGCCAGAGACACTTAAATGGTACCCTTATCAGTGACACATAAAAGGCACCCGTGCCAGAGACACTTATATGGTACCCTTTTCAGTGACACATAAAAGGCACCTGTGCCAGTGACACTGAAATGGTACCCTTATCAGTGACACATAAAAGGCACTTGTGCCAGAGACACTTAAATGGTACCCCTATCAGTCACACATAAAAGGCACCTGTTCCAGAGACACTTAAATGGTACCCTTATCAGTGACACATAAAAGGCACCCGTGCCAGAGACACTTATATGGTACCCATATCAATGACACATAAAAGGCACCTGTGCCAGAGACACTGAAATGGTACCCTTATCAGTGACACATAAAAGGCACTTGTGCCAGAGACACTGAAACGGTACCGTTATCAGTGACACATAAAAGGCACCGATTCCAGAGACACTTAAATGGTACCCTTATCAGTGACACATAAAAGGCACTTGTGCCAGAGACACTGAAACGGTACCCTTATCAGTGACACGTAAAAGCCACCTGTGCCACAGACACTTAAATGGTACCCTTATCAGTGACACATAAAAGGCACCTGTGCCACAGACACTGAAATGGTACCCATATCAGTGACACATAAAAGGCACTTGTGCCAGAGACACTGAAACGGTACCCTTATCAGTGACACATAAAAGGCACTTGTGCCAGAGACACTGAAATGGTACCCTTATCAATGACACATAAAAGGCACCTGTGCCAGAGACACTGAAATGGTACCCTTATCAGTGACACATAAAAGGAACCCGTACCAGAGACACTGAAACGGTACCGTTATCAGTGACACATAAAAGGCACCTCTTCCAGAGACACTGAAATGGTACCCATATCAATGACACAAAAGGCACCTGTGCCACAGACACTGAAATGGTACCCTTATCAGTGACACATAAAAGGCACTTGTGCCAGAGACACTGAAACGGTACCCTTATCAGTGACACATAAAAGGCACCTGTGCCAGAGACACTTAAATGGTACCCTTATCAGTGACACATAAAAGGCACTTGTGCCAGAGACACTTAAATGGTACCCTTATCAGTGACACATAAAAGGCACCTGTGCCAGAGACACTTATATGGTACCCTTATCAGTGACACATAAAAGGCACTTGTGCCAGAGACACTTAAATGGTACCCCTATCAGTGACACATAAAAGGCACCTGTGCCAGAGACACTTAAATGGTACCCTTATCAGTGACACATAAAAGGCACCCGTGCCAGAGACACTTAAATGGTACCCTTTTCAGTGACACATAAAAGGCACCTGTGCCAGTGACACTTAAATGGTACCCTTATCAGTGACACATAAAAGGCACTTGTGCCAGAGACACTGAAACGGTACCGTTATCAGTGACACATAAAAGGCACCTGTTCCAGAGACACTTAAATGGTACCCTTATCAGTGACACATAAAAGGGACCTGTGCCACAGACACTGAAATGGTACCCATATCAATGACACATAAAAGGCACCTGTGCCAGAGACACTGAAATGGTACCCTTATCAGTGACACATAAAAGGCACTTGTGCCAGAGACACTGAAACGGTACCGTTATCAGTGACACATAAAAGGCACCGATTCCAGAGACACTTAAATGGTACCCTTATCAGTGACACATAAAAGCACCTGTGCCAGAGACACTGAAATGGTACCCTTATCAGTGACACATAAAAGGCACCTGTGCCAGAGACACTGAAACTGTACCCTTATCAGTGACACATAAAAGGCACTTGTGTCAGAGACACTGAAATGGTACCCTTATCAGTGACACATAAAAGGCACCTGTGCCACAGACACTGAAATGGTACCCATATCAATGACACATAAAAGGCACCTGTGCCAGAGACACTTAAATGGTACCCTTATCAGTGACACATAAAAGGCACTTGTGCCAGAGACACTTAAATGGTACCCTTATCAGTGACACATAAAAGGCACTTGTGCCAGAGACACTTAAATGGTACCCTTATCAGTCACACATAAAAGGCACTTGTGCCAGAGACACTTACATGGTACCCTTATCAGTGACACATAAAAGGCACCTGTGCCAGAGACACTGAAATGGTACCCTTTTCAGTGACACATAAAAGGCACCTGTGCCAGTGACACTGATATGGTACCCTTTTCAGTGACACATAAAAGGCACCTGTGCCAGAGACACTTAAATAGTACCCTTATCAGTGACACATAAAAGGCACCCGTGCCAGAGACACTTAATTGGTACCCTTTTCAGTGACACATAAAAGGCACCTGTGCCAGTGACACTGAAATGGTACACTTTTCAGTGACACATAAAAGGCACCGGTGCCAGAGACACTTAAATAGTACCCTTATCAGTGACACATAAAAGCACCTGTGCCAGAGACACTGAAACGGTACCCTTATCAGTGACACATAAAAGGCACCTGTTCCAGAGACACTGAAATGGTACCCTTATCAGTGACACATCAAAGGCACTTGTGCCAGAGACACTTAAATGGTACCCTTATCAGTGACACATAAAAGGCACCTGTGCCACAGACACTGAAATGGTACCCTTATCAGTGACACATCAAAGGCACTTGTGCCAGAGACACTTAAATGGTACCCTTATCAGTGACACATAAAAGGCACCTGTGCCAGAGACACTTAAATGGTACCCTTATCAGTGACACATAAAAGGCACTTGTGCCAGAGACACTTAAATGGTACCCTTATCAGTGACACATAAATAGCACCTGTGCCAGAGACACTTAAATGGTACCCTCATCAGTGACACATAAAAGGCACCTGTGCCAGAGACACTTAAATGGTACCCTTATCAGTGACACATAAAAGGCACTTGTGCCAAAGACACTAAAATGGTACCCTCATCAGTGACACATAAAAGGCACCTGTGCCAGAGACACTTAAATGGTACCCTTATCAGTGACACATAAAAGGCACTTGTGCCAGAGACACTTACATGGTACCCTTATCAGTGACACATAAAAGGCACCTGTGCTAGGGACACTGAAATGGTACCCTTATCAGTGACACATAAAAGGCACTTGTGCCAGAGAACTTAAATGGTACCCTTGTCAGTCACACATAAAAGGCACCTGTGCCAGAGACACTTAAATAGTACCCTTATCAGTGACACATAAAAGGCACCTGTGCCAGAGACACTGAAATGGTACCCTTATCAGTGACACATAAAAGGCACTTGTGCCAGAGACACTTAAATGGTACCCCTATCAGTGACACATAAAAGGCACATGTGCCAGAGACACTGAAATGGTACCCTTATCAGTGACACATAAAAGGCACTTGTGCCAGAGACACTTAAATGGTACCCTTATCAGTGACACATAAAAGGCACCTGTACCAGAGACACTGAAATGGTACCCTTATCAGTGACACATAAAAGGCACTTGTGCCAGAGACACTTAAATGGTACCCTCATTAGTGACACATAAAAGGCACCTGTGCCAGAGACACCTAAATGGTACCCTTATCAGTGACACATAAAAGGCACTTGTGCCAGAGACACTTAAATGGTACCCTTA
The DNA here is from genome assembly GCF_006345805.1 of Octopus sinensis. Lineage (NCBI taxonomy): Eukaryota > Metazoa > Mollusca > Cephalopoda > Octopoda > Octopodidae > Octopus > Octopus sinensis. The sequence continues at coordinate 8,089,795 of NC_043025.1, forward strand.
TCAGTGACACATAAAAGGCACTTGTGCCAGAGACACTTAAATGGTACCCCTATCAGTGACACATAAAAGGCACTTGTGCCAGAGACACTTAAATGGTACCCTCATCAGTGACACATAAAAGGCACCTGTGCCAGAGACACTTAAATGGTACCCTTATCAGTGACACATAAAAGGCACTTGTGCCAGAGACACTTAAATGGTACCCTTATCAGTGACACATAAAAGGCACTTGTGCCAGAGACACTTAAATGGTACCCTTATCAGTCACACATAAAAGGCACCTGTGCTAGAGACACTGAAATGGTACCCTTATCAGTGACACATAAAAGGCACTTGTGCCACAGACACTTAAATGATACCCTTATCAGTCACACATAAAAGGCACCTGTGCCAGAGACACTTAAATAGTACCCTTATTAGTGACACATAAAAGGCACCTGTGCCAGAGACACTTAAATGGTACCCCTATCAGTGACACATAAAAGGCACCTGTGCCAGAGACACTGAAATGGTACCCTTATCAGTGACACATAAAAGGCACTTGTGCCAGAGACACTTAAATGGTACCCTTATTAGTGACACATAAAAGGCACTTGTGCCAGAGACACTTAAATGGTACCCCTATCAGTGACACATAAAAGGCACCTGTGCCAGAGACACTGAAATGGTACCCTTATCAGTGACACATAAAAGGCACTTGTGCCAGAGACACTTAAATGGTACCCTTATCAGTGACACATAAAAGGCACCCGTGCCAGAGACACTTATATGGCGAGCTGGCAGAAACGTTAGCACGCTGGGTGAAATGCTTAGCAGTATTTCATCTGCCGCTACGTTCTGAGTTCAAATTCCACCGAGGTCGACTTTGCCTTTCATCCTTTCGGAGTCGATTAACTAAGTACCAGTTATGCACTGGGGTTGATATAATCAACTTAATCCGTTTGTCTGTCCTTGTTTGTCCTCTCTGTATTTAGCCCCTTGTGGGTAGTAAAGAAATAGGTACCCTTATCAGTGTATGTGTGTGTTTTGTATCCACACTCAAATGACATGAATAGATAATTAATTAAGGTAGCCAATTAACATGCAATGAAATAGAAGTCTAATTTATCTCATGATTTCTTTCTCTTTCAGGCCAACAGGCCGTATTCATGAAGATGGTAAGTACAGTTCTTCTTTTTTTATTTTGTTTCTTCTGTGTCTATAGATATAAATGTGGGGGGCGGGCCGATATTTGCCCTCCTTCCTTTTCTTTGGAACTTTCCTATGTCATGCCTACTATAGTCATGGACTTCCCTACTGTAGGCAGGAGTGGCTGTGTGGTATGTTGCTTGCTTACCGACCACATGGTTCCGGGTTCAGTCCCACTGTGTAGCACCTTGGGGAAGTGTCTTCTACTATAGCCTCGGGCGACCAAAGCCTTGTGAGTGGATTTGATAGACGGAAACTGAAAGAAGCCTGTCGTATATATGTATATGTATATATATATGTGTGTGTGTGTCTGTGTTTGTCCCCCTAGCATTGCTTGACAACCGATGCTGGTGTGTTTACGTCCCTGTCACTTAGCAGTTCGGCAAAATAGACTGATAGAATAAGTACTGGGCTTACAAAGAATAAGTCCCGGGGTCAAGTTGCTTGATTAAAAGCGGTGCTCCAGCATGGCCGCAGTCAAATGACTGAAACAAGTAAAAGTAAGTAATGTGTACGTGAAGAATTCAATCAAATGTTACTCTCTTTTACTCTCTTTTATTCTTTACTTATTTCAGTCATTTGACTGTGGCCATGCTGGAGCGCCACCTTTAGTCGAACAAATCGACCCCAGGGCTTATTCTTTGGAAGCCTAGTACTTATTCCATCAGTCTCTTTTGCCGAACCGCTAAGTTACGGGAACATAAACACGCGACCATCGGCTGCCAAGCGATGCTGGTGGGGTACAAACACAGAGACACAAACATACACACACATATATAAATATATATACAATGGGCTTCTTTCAGTTTCTGTCTACCAAATCCACTCACAAGGCTTTGGTTGGCCCAAGGCTATAGTAGAACACACTTGCCCAAGGTGCCACATACTGGGACTGAACCCGGAACCATGTGGTTTGTAAGCAAGCTACTTACCACATGGCCACTCCTGCACCTATCATTTAAAAAAAAAAATAATAATCGGTGCCATAGAAACCAGGAAACTGGGCCCATGAGCCTGGCTAGGCTTGAAAAGGGCGCATAAATAAATAAATAAATAAATGAACTTATTTTGTTGGTCTCTTTTGCTTAACTGCTAAGTTATGTGGACGTAAACAAACCAACACTGGTTGTTAACCAATGGTGAGTGTCAAATACAGACAAGAAAACCACACACACACACACACACACACACACATATATATGATGAGTGTCTTTCAGTTTTCGTCTACCAAATCCACTCACAAGGCTTTGGTCAGCCTGAGGTTATAGTAGAAGACACTTGCCAAAGGTGCCACACAGTGGGACTGAACTCGGAACCACGTGGTTGGGAAGCAAACTCTTGTTCATACAGTCATGCCTGTTCTTATTAAAAGTGAATATTTTGTGTAATAAAAACTAATAAACTCTCTTTCCTTTCTGCTGTAGAACACTGAAGGCCTTGCAATTAAACGGTACAAATTACACATCAACTTTGGCGCTGAATTGGAAGTCAACTGTGGTTATAATTCCATGAGATACATCCTGACTGATAAAAATGTATACAAGCCAGGAGATACAGGTAACACATCTTGGATCTTTTCTGTTTGAACGGCAGTTTTTTCTAGCGGTGTCAAATGAAATTGTCACCCATAATTATAACCCTAGAATCGATCTATTGCATTTCAATCTGTTTTAGGGTTAGAGGTGGGGGTAAGGGTATCTTTTTTTTCTTCACAAATGTAAATAAACCCAATCTGTTTCTTAAACGAGGGACATATTCATACGGCACAGAATGTTTTTTACCTCAATAGACGTCAGTGATTGGTGTATTTCAATCTGTTTTAGGGTTAGTGGTGGGGGAAGGGTATCTTTTTTTTTCTTCACAAATGTAAATAAACCCAATCTGTTTCTTAAACAAGGGACATATTCATACGGCACGGAATGTTTTTTACCTCAATAGACGTCAGTGATTGGTGCATTTCAATGTTTTAGGGTTAGGGTTAGGGGTGGGGGGAAGGGTATCTTTTTTTTCTTCACAAATGTAAATAAACCCAATCTGTTTCTTAAACGAGGGACATATTCATACGGCACAGAATGTTTTTTACCTCAATAGACGTCAGTGATTGGTGCATTTCAATCTGTTTTAGGGTTAGGGTTAGGGGTGGGGGAAGGGTATCTTTTTTTCTTCACAAATGTAAATAAACCCAATCTGTTTCTTAAACGAGGGACATATTCATACGGCACAGAATGCTTTTTACCTCAATAGATGTCAGTGATTGGTGCATTTCAATCTGTTTTAGGGTTAGGGTTAGGGGTGGGGGAAGGGTATCTTTTTTTTCTTCACAAATGTAAATAAACCCAATCTGTTTCTTAAACGAGGGACATATTAATACGGCACAGAATGTTTTTTACCTCAATAGACATCAGTGATTGGTGCATTTCAATCTCTTTTAGGGTTAGGGTTAGGGGTGGGGGGAAGGGTATCTTTTTTTTTCTTCACAAATGTAAATAAACCCAATCTGTTTCTTAAACGAGGGACATATTCATACGGCACAGAATGTTTTTTACCTCAATAGACGTCAGTGATTGGTGCATTTCAATCTGTTTTAGGGTTAGGGTTAGTGGTGGGGGAAGGGTATCTTTTTTTTTCTTCACAAATGTAAATAAACCCAATCTGTTTCTTAAACGAGGGACATATTCATACGGCACAGAATGTTTTTTACCTCAATAGACGTCAGTGATTGGTGCATTTCAATCTGTTTTAGGGTTAGGGTTAGGGGTGGGGGGAAGGGTATCTTTTTTTTCTTCACAAATGTAAATAAACCCAATCTGTTTCTTAAACGAGGGACATATTCATATGGCACAGAATGCTTTTCACCTCAATGGACGTCATTGATTGGTTGAAATTGCAGAAATTGAAGAAAAAAAAAACAACAAATATCTTACAAACCGTAGAATTTTCTCAATAAAGCCAAGAGAAAAAGATGTTTTATAAACACATTCTACCAGTATATGAAGTTTAAAATTTTTTAGTTACCTAGAAATTATGTTAAAAACTGCCGTTCAAACTGAAAAGATCCCACATCTTACATCACTACATCCAGCCGTCCAGCTTCACCCACTATTTCTGGAAGGTAGTTTAGGGGCAGAGTCCTCAAGTACTCCCACCATCACATCCTATCATAAGCAACCATCAGTATGCTTCAATGGAACCAAGCGGTCAACGTGGAACTTCATGTTCAACAGATGGAACGGCTCAGCACGGCTATTCAAGAGAAAAGACCTAATCGGCAGCATGGAGTTCTTCTGCTACACGACAATGCCCGCCCTCATTATCGCCAATATGACCAAGGAAGCTATTCAAACACATGGCTGGGAAGTGCTGCCACATCCGCTGTACTCTCCTGTACTCTCCAAATGACTGAAATAAGTAAAAGAATAAAAGAGAGTAAAAGAGAGAGTAACTTTTGATTGAATTCTTCACGTACACATTACTTACTTTTACTTGTTTCAGTCATTTGACTGCGGTCATGCTGGAGCACCGCCTTTAATCAAGCAACTCGAACCCGGGACTTATTCTTTTGTAAGCCCAGTACTTATTCTATCGGTCTCTTTTGCTGGACCGCTAAGCAACGGGGACATAAACACACCAGCATCGGTCATCAAGCAACGCTAGGGGGACAAACACAGACACACAAACATACACGAACACACACACATATATATATATATATCATCATCATCATCATCATCATCATTTAACGTCCGTTTTCCATGCTAGCATATATATATATATATATATATACATATATACGACGGGCTTCTTTCAGTTTCTGTCTACCAAATCCACTCACACACACACATATATGTAATTACATAACTCCATCAATGCTTTTTAAATTTCTCTCTCTCCCTATTGTCACATCTTATATTAGTTATTAATCTTCTATAATAATGAAGATATATTCCTTAATTTGCTGCTTTTTTATATGAGTAGGTACCCCTCAGGAGTGGCTGTGTGGTAAGTAGCTTGCTAACCAACCACATGGTTCCGAGTTCAGTCCCACTGCGTGGCATCTTGGGCAAGTGTCTTCTGCTATAGCCCTGGGCCGACCAATGCCTTGTGAGTGGATTTGGTAGACGGAAACTGAAAGAAGCCTGTCGTATATATGTATATATATATATATATATTATATATATATATATATATATATATATATATATATATATATGTGTGTGTGTGTGTGTGTACATGTTTGTGTTTGTCTGCCTAGCATTGCTTGAAAACCGATGCTGGTGTGTTTACGTCCCCGTCACTTAGCAGTTCGGCAAAAGAGTTTGATAGAATAAGTACTGGGCTTACAAAGAATAAGTCCCGGGGTCGATTTGCTCGACTAAAGGCGGTGCTCCAGCATGGCCGCAGTCATATGACTGAAACAAGTAAAAGAGTAAAAGAGAGAGTAAGAGTAAAGGTAAATGGAAAAGTTCTCTGTGGGACAAGTCCGCTTCTATGAACCACTTGATGCAACCCTCAGGCATCAGCCTGCTGACTGCTGTTGTCTGCTAAGTTCATACTGCCATGTGATTCATCTTCGTTTTGCAGTGCTTCTTCCCTGTTCATCAATTTTTGCAATGGTGGAAACAAAGAAACAGCTTACTTCCATGAAACACTGTTTTCTGTTGTGGAAAACGGCCTCCAAAACAGTTGCAATGCTTCAAGCAGCTTGCAAGGATGCTGCTCAAGTTTATGAGTGGTTTTCACACTTTAAGAAAGGCTACTTGTTGCTTGGAGAGCAACCTCGTTCAGAGTGTGGAGGCACATGGCCTAGTGGTTAGAGCAGCGGACTCGCGGTCTTGGGATCATGGGTTTGAACCTCAGACCGGGCGATGTGTGTGTTTATGAGCGAAACACCTAAGCTCCGCGGGGCTCTGGCAGAAGGTAATGGCGAAACTTCTGCTGACTCTTCCGCCACAACTTTCTCTCACCCTTTCCTCCTGCATCTTGCAGCTCACCTGCGACGGACCGGCGTCCCATCCAGGTGGGGAACCTATATGCTAAGGAAACCGGGAAACTGGCCCTTATGAACCTGGCATGGTTCGAGAAGGAACATTTTTGTGAAGGCACATGGCCTAGTGGTTAGAGCAGCGGACTTGCGGTCGAGGGATTGCAGGTTCGAATCTCAGACCGGGCGATGTGTGTGTTTATGAGCGAAACACCTAAGCTCCGTGTGGCTCCAACAGAAGGTAATGGCGAAACTTCTGCTGACTCTTTCGCCACAACTTTCTCTCACTCTTTCCTCCTGTGTCTTGCAGCTCACCTGCGACGGACTGGCGTCCCGTCCAGGTGGGGAACCCATACGCCAAGAAACCGGGAAACCGGCCCTTATGAGCCTGGCATGGTTCGAGAAGGAACATTTTTGTGGAGTCACATGGCCTAGTGGTTAGAGCAGCGGACTTGCAGTCGAGGGATTGCAGGTTCGAATCTCAGACCGGGCGATGTGTGTGTTTATGAGCGAAACACCTAAGCTCCGTGTGGCTCCAACAGAAGGTAATGGCGAAACTTCTGCTGACTCTTCCGCCACAACTTTCTCTCACTCTTTCCTCCTGTGTCTTGCAGATTACCTGCGACGGACTGGCGTCCCATCCAGGTGGGGAACCCATACGCCAAGAAACCGGGAAACCGGCCCTTATGAGCCAGGCAAGGCTCGAGAAGGAACAAACAAACTTCTCTGATTTCACTATTGATGTTCTCCTTCAGTTGCACCAGGGTCTCTGGTTTGTTGACATAAACCCCCTCTTTCAGGTTTCCCCACAAAAAGAAAATCCGGGCTAGTGAAATATGGGTAACTTGAAGGCCATTTGACATTGCAACAGCAGGAGATTATTCTCTCTCTGCAAAGCACTTCATTGTTTCTCTTGCAGTATGAGCAGTTTCCCCATCTTGCTTGAACCATGTGTGATGTCTTCTTTGAATGGCCTTCACATTCCCAGGTTTGGCTAGCCTGGATTTTTTCCTATGGGGATACCTGAAAGAGAGGGTTTACATCAACAAACCAGAGACCCTGGTGTGAGCATCTAGTTATGTTTGTATGTACATACAACTCAGAATGTAATGGCCAACGAAATACCGCTAAGCATTTTGCCCGGCATGCTAACGTTTTTTATTTCTTTATTGCCCACAAGGGGCTAAACATAGAGTGGACAAACAAGGATAGACAAAGTGATTAAGTCGATTACATCGACCCCAGTGCGTAACTTGTACTTAATTTATCGACCCCAAAAGGAGGAAAGACAAAGTTGACCTCGGTGGAATTTGAACTCAGAATGTAATGGCAAATGAAATACCGCTAAGCATTTCGCCCGGCATGTTAATGTTTCTTATTTCTTTATTGCCCACAAGGGGCTAAACATAGAGGGGACAAACGGATTAAGTCGATTATATCGACCCAGTGCATAACTGGTACTTATTTAATCGACCCCGAAAGGATGAAAGGCAAAGTCAACCTCGGCAGAATTTGAACTCAGAATGTAATGGCAAATGAAATACCGCTAAGCATTTCGCCCGGCATGTTAATGTTTCTTATTTCTTTATTGCCCACAAGGGGCTAAACATAGAGGGGACAAACGGATTAAGTCAATTATATCGACCCCAGTGCATAACTGGTACTTATTTAATTGACCCCGAAAGGATGAAAGACAAAGTTGACCTAGATGGAATTTGAACTCAGAACGTAATGGCAGACGAAATACCGCTAAGCATTTCGCCCGGCATGTTAATGTTTCTTATTTCTTTAGTACCCACAAGGGGCTAAACATAGAGGGGACAAACAAAGATAGACAAACGGATTAAGTTGATTACATCGACCCCAGTGCATAACTGGTACTTATTTAATTGACCCCGAAAGGATGAAAGACAAAGTCGACCTCGATGGAATTTGAACTCAGAACATAATGGCAGACGAAATACTGCTAAGCATTTCGCCTGGTACACTAATGTTTCTGCCAGCTCGCTGCCTTCTCATTCTTGCTCCTCCTCTTCTTCTTCTTCCTGCCCCCCTCCTTTCCCCTCTGCTTCACTCCCTCTTTCTCCTCTCCATATGCTACCTCTTCCACCTTATCATCCCCATCCATCACCATCATCTTTAATGTCTTCATCTTTGTAAATTCTCTTCTCTTTTGCCAGTAAAATTCCGTGTCTTGAACCTTTTTAGAAATTACACAGGAAGAAACGATCCCATGAAAGCCTATATAAGGGTAAGAACTTTTATGAACCTTTTTTTTGGATGTGCCACCACCATGACTGCAACCACTATCACCACCACCACCACTATAATTAATACCACTGTCATTACCACTACCACTACAATCACCACCATCTCAAATATCACCACCCCAGCTACAACTAACACCAATACCACTACCATCATCACAACTACAACCACCACCACCACCATAATTAATACCACTGTCGTTACCACTTCCACTACAATCACTACCATCTCAAATATCACCACCCCAGCTACAACTAACACCAATACCGCTACCATCATCACAATACAACCACCACCATAATTAATACCACTGTCGTTACCACTACCACTACAATCACCACCATCTCAAATATCACCACCCCAGCTACAACTAACACCAATACCGCTACCATCATCACAATACAACCACCACCATAATTAATACCACTGTCGTTACCACTACCACTACAATCACTACCATCTCAAATATCACCACCCCAGCTACAACTAACACCAATACCGCTACCATCATCACAATACAACCACCACCATAATTAATACCACTGTCGTTACCACTACCACTACAATCACCACCATCTCAAATATCACCACCCCAGCTACAACTAACACCAATACCGCTACCATCATCACAATACAACCACCACCATAATTAATACCACTGTCGTTACCACTACCACTACAATCACTACCATCTCAAATATCACCACCCCAGCTACAACTAACACCAATACCGCTACCATCATCACATACAACCACCACCATAATTAATACCACTGTCGTTACCACTACCACTACAATCACTACCATCTCAAATATCACCACCCCAGCTACAACTAACACCAATACCGCTACCATCATCACAATACAACCACCACCATAATTAATACCACTGTCGTTACCACTACCACTACAATCACTACCATCTCAAATATCACCACCCCAGCTACAACTAACACCAATACCGCTACCATCATCACAATACAACCACCACCATAATTAATACCACTGTCGTTACCACTACCACTACAATCACTACCATCTCAAATATCACCACCCCAGCTACAACTAACACCAATACCGCTACCATCATCACAATACAACCACCACCATAATTAATACCACTGTCGTTACCACTACCACTACAATCACTACCATCTCAATATCACCACCCCAGCTACAACTAACAACAATACCGCTACCATCATCACAATACAACCACCACCATAATTAATACCACTGTCGTTACCACTACCACTACAATCACTACCATCTCAAATATCACCACCCCAGCTACAACTAACACCAATACCGCTACCATCATCACAATACAACCACCACCATAATTAATACCACTGTCGTTACCACTACCACTACAATCACCACCATCTCAAATATCACCACCCCAGCTACAACTAACAACAATACCGCTACCATCATCACAATACAACCACCACCATAATAATACCACTGTCGTTACCACTACCACTACAATCACCACCATCTCAAATATCACCACCCCAGCTACAACTAACACCAATACCGCCTACCATCATCAGAATACAACCACCACCACCACCACCACCACCACCACCACCACCACCACACCATAATTAATACCACTGTCATTACCACTTCCACTACAATCACCACCATCTCAAATATCACCACCCCAGCTACAACTAACACCAATACCGCTACCATCATCACAATACAACCACCACCATAATTAATACCACTGTCGTTACCACTACCACTACAATCACCACCATCTCAAATATCACCACCCCAGCTACAACTAACACCAATACCGCTACCATCATCACAATACAACCACCACCATAATTAATACCACTGTCGTTACCACTACCACTACAATCACCACCATCTCAAATATCACCACCCCAGCTACAACTAACACCAATACCGCTACCATCATCACAATACAACCACCACCACCACCATAATTAATACCACTGTCGTTACCACTACCACTACAATCACTACCATCTCAAATATCACCACCCCAGCTACAACTAACACCAATACCGCTACCATCATCACAATAGAACCACCACCATAATTAATACCACTGTCGTTACCACTACCACTACAATCACCACCATCTCAAATATCACCACCCCAGCTACAACTAACACCAATACCGCTACCATCATCACAATACAACCACCACCATAATTAATACCACTGTCGTTACCACTACCACTACAATCACCACCATCTCAAATATCACCACCCCAGCTACAACTAACACCAATACCGCTACCATCATCACAATACAACCACCACCATAATTAATACCACTGTCGTTACCACTACCACTACAATCACACCACCATCTCAAATATCACCACCCCAGCTACAACTAACACCAATACGCTACCATCATCACAATACAACCACCACCACCACCATAATTAATACCACTGTCGTTACCACTACCACTACAATCACTACCATCTCAAATATCACCACCCCAGCTACAACTAACACCAATACCGCTACCATCATCACAATACAACCACCACCATAATTAATACCACTGTCGTTACCACTACCACTACAATCACCACCATCTCAAATATCACCACCCCAGCTACAACTAACACCAATACCGCTACCATCATCACAATACAACCACCACCACCACCACCACCACCACCATAATTAATACCACTGTCGTTACCACTTCCACTACAATCACCACCATCTCAAATATCACCACCCCAGCTACAACTAACACCAATACCGCTACCATCATCACAATACAACCACCACCATAATTAATACCACTGTCGTTACCACTACCACTACAATCACCACCATCTCAAATATCACCACCCCAGCTACAACTAACATCAATACTGCTACCATCATCACAACTACAACCAACACCACCACACCACCACTACCACCATCACCACAAGCATCATAACTACTACTACCACTGCAGTTTGTCCGTCGATGTGACGAAGACCATCTCGCCCTCCTGGGGTGGGGGTGGGCTTGTTTTGTGAGTCCGCAGATGCCCAGTGATCTGTCTTCTCAATTATCCCTAGCTTTCAAGTCTTTCAAGTTCCTTACTTACCTGTTCTAATGCCATGAATGGTAAATTATGTTTTGGCATATATACAGGTGTCGTACTCAGTTTTACTACAGTTTTTATCTTTGTTTTTGTGCTGCAGCCCAGTTCATCTGAGAAACTATACTCTCTCATTTACTCTTTTACTTGTTTCAGTCATTTGACTGCGGCCATGCTGGAGCACCGCCTTTAGTCGAGCAAATCGACCTAGGGACTTATTCTTTGTAAGCCCAGCACTTATTCTATCAGTCTCTTTTGCCGAACCGCAAAGTGACAGGGACGTAAACACACCAGCATCAATTGTCAAGTGATGTGGGGGGGGGGACAAACACAGACACACAAACATATATACACACATACACATACAGATATATACAAATATACGACAGGCTTCTTTCAGTTTCCGTCTACCAAATCCACTCACAAGGCATTGGTCGGCCCGGGGCTATAGCAGAAGACACTTGCCCAAGGTGCCACGCAGTGGGACTGAACCCGGAACCATGTGGTTGGTCAGCAAGCTACTTACCACACAGCCACTCCTGTGCCTGTATGGAAATAAATATTTTATTTTTCATTTCAATTCCTCGGCCACATTTAAACCTTTGACTGAACTGACAAGGATCTTTTCGGTTTGACTGGCAGTTTTTAACATAATTTCTAGGTAACTAAGAAATTTTAAACTTCATATACTGGTAGAATGTGTTTATAAAACATTCAACTGCACCCCACACATAAAAATCAAAGGGGTTGCAGTCTAGGGAATTAGGTGGTCAGGTGTTAGAGGTGATGTGGTCACAGAAATTGTCTGACAGCCACAACTGGGTTCTTCTGCTTGTGTGGCTTGGTGCAGAGTCCTGTCGCCAGACATAGGGTCTTCCAGCAGACACCCTCTTGACCCAGGGCAGCGCTACCTCCTCCAGGCATTTGATGTAGGCCTCTGTATTGAGTTTGGTATTACAAGGAGTTTTGTTGGTCTCTCACTCAACTGCACCCCACACATAATAATCAAGGGGTTTGCAGTCTAGGGAATTAGGTGGTCAGGTGTTAGAGGTGATGTGGTCACAGAAATTGTCTGACAGCCACGACTGGGTTCTCCTGCTTGTGTGGCACAGTGCGGAGTCCTGTCGCCCGGCATAGGGTCTTCCAACAGTGACCATCTTGACCCAGGGAGCCCTACCTCTTCCAAGCACTTGCATGTTGAGTCTGAAGCCATATGAGAAGATGAAAAGAGGCATAACGTTATCATCACTAGTGATCACTCTAAATACCCAACAACCGGAATATTCCAACAGATGGCCATCCATGCTTGTTGTCATCAAATAACCAAAAGAAAACAGAATGAAAAATGGTCTAGGGGACATAATAAAGTTCTTAAGGCCTTCCATCATGCCATGTATTGGAGCTTTTCGGTTTGACCAGCAGTTTTTAAAATAATTTCTAGGTAACTAAAAAATTTAAAACTTTGTATACTGGTAGAATGTGTTTATAAAACATCTTTCTCTCTTGGCTTTATTGAGAAAATTCTATAGTTTGTAAGATATTTGTTGTTTTTTTCCTTCAATTTCTACAATTTCAACCAATCAGTGACGTCTATTGAGGTGAAAACATTCTGTGCCGTATGAATATGTCCCTCGTTTAGGAAACAGATTGGGTTTATTTACATTTGTGAAGAAAAAAAAGATACCCTTCCCCACCCCTAACCCTAACCCTAAAACAGATTGAAATGCAATAGATCGATACTAGGGTCATAATTATGGGTGACAATTTCATATGACACCGCTAGAAAAAAACTGCCATTCAAACCGAAAATATCCCCTAACCCTAACCCTAACCATAAAACAGATTGAAATGCAATAGATCGATACTAGGGTTATAATTATGGGTGACAATTTCATATGACACCGCTAGAAAAAACTGCCGTTCAAACCGAAAAGATCCCCTAACCCTAACCATAAAACAGATTGAAATGCAATAGATCGATACTAGGGTTATAATTATGGGTGACAATTTCATATGACACCGCTAGAAAAAAACTGCTGTTCAAACGGAAAAGATCCCTTGTAATCCTTGATGTCACTAATAATCCAATGTCGGACTGTTATGAAGTTCACTCCAGAGGAGCTGTATAGTTAGCTGGACAGGACACAACTATGACCAACTACCCTGACTTCTCGATATCACGGCATTTGGAACGGCTAGCACAAAACACTCATCATGTGTGAGGGGTGTTCCATTATCATTATTATCTTCATAATACTAGTTTGTGGAGGCACATGGCCTAGTGGTTAGAGCAGCGGACATGTGGTCGAGGGATCACTGGTTTGAATCTCAGACCAGATGGTGTGTGTGTTCATGAGTGAAAACACCTAAGCTCCAAGCGGCTCCGGCAGAAGGTAATGGTGAACTTTTCTCTCACTCTTTCCTCCTGCATCTTGCAATTCACCTGTGACAGACCGGCATCCCGTCCAGGTGGGGAACCTATATTCCAAGAAACTGGGAAATCGGCCTTTATGAGCCAGGCATGGCTCGAGAAGGAACATTGTGGAAGCACATGGCCTAGTAGTTAGAGCAGCGGACTTGCAGTCGAGGGATCGTGGGTTCGAATCTCAGACCGGGCAATGTGTGTGTTTATGAGCGAAACACCTAAGCTCCATGCGGCTCCGGCAGAAGGTAATGGCGAAACTTCTGCTGACTCTTTCGCCACAACTTTCTCTCACTCTTTCCTCCTGCATCTTGCAGCTCACCTGTGACGGACCGGTGTCCCATCCAGGTGGGGAACCTATATGCCAAGAAACCGGGAAACCGGCCCTTATGAGCCAGGCTTGGCTCGAGAAGGAACAAACACACAATAGCGGACATGCGGTCGAGGGATCGCCGGTTCAAATCTCAGACCGGGCAATGTGTGTGTTTATGAGCGAAACACCAAAGCTCCATGCGGCTCCGGCAGAAGGTAATGGCGAAACTTCTGCTGACTCTTTCGACACAACTTTCTCTCACTCTTTCCTCCTGCATCTTGCAGCTCACCTGCGACGGACCGGTGTCCCGTCCAGGTGGGGAACCTATACGCCAAGAAACCGGGAAACCGGCCCTTATGAGCCTGGCATGGCTCAAGAAGGAACAAACTAACAAACAAACAATAATACTAGTTTAATTGTTAAATGGTTAAAACACATTTGTTCATCTCATACACACACACAAACACAATCTTATAGATATGCATTTTGTTTTTAAATCTCAGAGCGAGATGTAAACAGTAACCGCTCAACAATGTAAAGTATAAAAGCCATCTCAATATGGCTAACCACAAAGGGGGGTGTTACTGTAGCTTTTTAGCCCCAGGAGGTCATCGTCTCCAGCTGGCTTTAGACGGGGTGTTACTGTAGCTTTTTAGCCCCAGGAGATCATCGTCTCCAGCTGGCTTTAGACACACTCAAGGGCACAGAAAATGTGTCTAAAGCCAGCTGGAGACGATCTCCTGGGGCTAAAAAGCTACAGTAACACCCCCACTTTGTGGTTAGCCATACTGAGATGGCTTTTATACTTTACATTTTGTTTTTGTTTTTACATTAATGTTTTTCAACTCCTCTCTTTCTTTTTCACTGAATTCACTCAATGAAGGATGCAAATAAGAATTTACTGTCCGAAATGCAGCTTACTGCAGAGAATGGTAATTGGAATAATTTTTTATTATATGTTTATTTTTTGCTTTTGCATCTTTTACTTATTTAAGTCATAGACAGCAGCCAGATTGGGGCACCACCTTCAGACATTTTGGTCAAACGAATTTACTCCAGGATTTATGTTTTTTTTTAAGCACAGTAACAATTCAATTAGTCTCTTTTGAGGACACTGGCAACGGGTAGTGTCAGAGCTATGCCCGTTGGGAACTTCGGTTCCTGGTAGGGCCACCCAAGGCGGATTGGTCTGACACCGAGTGGTATTAGGACCACAACCCTGCAGACGGGGCTCTGGTGAAAATCCTCAGAATGTCTGTTTGCATCCCCAAAGTCCATCCCCTCCTCACCGTGGTGGGGATGCTGGCAACGGGTAGTGTCAGAGCTATGCCGTCAGGAACTTCGGTTCCTGGTAGGGCCACCCAAGGTGGATTGGTCTGACACCGAGTGGTATTAGGGCCACAAACCTGCAGACGGGGCTCTGGTGAAAATCCTCGGAGTGTCTTCTTTGGCAACCGGCAGCTCCTCAGTCGTTCTGTCCCTGCGTCTGCGGACAATCTGCGGCAAACAGGATGTCTCTACATGCGGGATTGTTGGGGACCGCTTGTGAAATCCACATATTCCCACAGCCGTCAGGAACTTCGGTTCCTGGTAGGGCCACCCAAGGTGGATTGGTCTGACACCGAGTGGTATTAGGGCCACAACCCGGCAGACGGGGCTCTGGTGAAAATCCTCGGAGTGTCTGTTTCGGCAACCAGTGGCTCCTCAGTCGTTCTGTCCCTGCATCTGCGGACAATCTGCAGCAAACAGGATGTCTCTACATGTAGGATTCTTGGGGACCGCTTGTGAAATCCACATATTCCCACGAAACTTCTTCCAAGGAAGAAGCCGACTCAACCAGCCCAGGTTGAATGTTGCCACAAGTAAAGTAAGGACATAAACAAACCAACACCGGTTGACGAGGGATGGTGGGGTGGGGGATAATCACAGACACAAGGGGACACACACACACACACACACACAAACACACACAACAAGCTTCTTTCAGTTTCCATCTACCAAATCCACTCACAAGGCTTGTCAGTCCGGGGTTATAGTAGAAGACACCTGCTCCAGGTACCATGCAGTGGGAGTGAACCAAGATCCATGTCGTTGGGAAACAAAAAGTGTCAAACAGTGGCGGGTGGTGAGGGACTAATACAGACACAAAGACACATACACGCATATAAACACACACACATACACAAATCTCAATCTATCCGCTCAGTCGAAGTCGACTCTCGGTCACTCGTTGGATCAGTGTCCTCCAGTCAGTTCTATCCTGGGCCACTTCTTTCAGATTGGCCATGTCCATTCCGGTATCCCTCTTGATGGTGTCAAGCCAGCGGGTTCTTGGTCGGCCTCTTCCTCTCTTGCCACTGACCATTCCGTATATATATATATATCTGCTCAGTCGAAGTCGACTCTCGGTCACTCGTTGGATCAGTGTCCTCCAGTCAGTTCTATCCTGGGCCGCTTCTTTCAGACTGGCCATGTCCATTCTGGTATCACTCTTGATGGTGTCAAGCCAGCGGGTTCTTGGTCAGCCTCTTCCACTCTTGCCACTGACCATTGCGTATATATATATATATATATATCCGCTCAGTCAAAGTCGACTCTCAGTTACTCGTTGGATCAGTGTCCTCCAGTTAGTTCTATCCTGGGCCGCTTCCTACAGATTGGCCATGTCCATTCCGGTATCCCTCTTGATGGTGTCAAGTCAGCGGGTTCTTGGTCAGCCTCTTTCTCTCTTGCCACTGACCATTCCGTATATATATATATATATATATATATAATATCCGCTCAGTCGAAGTCGACTCTGGGTCACTCGTTGGATCAGTGTCCTCCAGTCAGTTCTATCCTGGGCCGCTTCTTTCAGATTGGCCATGTCCATTCCGGTATCACTCTTGATGGTGTCAAGCCAGCGGGTTCTTGGTCGGCCTCTTCCTCTCTTGCCACTGACCATTCCGAGCATGATGTCCTTCTCCAGGGATTTTCTCCGCATAATATGACCGAAATATGTCAATCTATGCTTGGTGATCCTAGTTTCTAGTGACATTTTTGGCCTTATCTGCTTAAGAACTTCTCCATTGGTGAGCCTCGCTGTCCATGGAATCCGCAAAAGTCTTCTCCAATACCAAAGCTCGAATACACACAAACATACATTCATATATGATAGGAGGCTTCTTTAAGTTTCTCAACTAAATCCACTTACAAGAATTTGGTTGGCCCAAGGTTATAGAAAAAGACACTTGTCACAAGTGCCACACAGTAGCATTGAACCCGGTACCATGTGGTCAGAAAACAAGCTTCTTACCACATGATCATGCACCTACATTGTCAGATAAATTTGTTTGTTTTTGAGGTGGTGAAGCAAGACCTTCGAACTTTAGGTCTCACCGAGGAAATGACTAGAGACCGAGACCTTTGGAAGTATGCTGTGCGTGGGAAGACCCGGCAGGACAAGTGAGACCATAACCCATGGCCTCTACCTGGGATGTAGCCAGTCCACTTACGCATACCTTTCCTTCTTGGGACACAAAACTCTACCTGTGAAGACCTGTTGAGGCAAGTGAAAATCAAAATCAAAATCAAAATCAAAATAGATCAACATCAATGGAAATTGTAGCTGTGATACCAGTGCTGGTGGTATGTAAAAGAACCATCCAAATGTGGCCATTGCCAGCGCCGCCCTGACTGACTTCCGTGCCGGTGGCACGTAAAAAGCACCATCCGATCGTGTCCGTTTGCCAGCCTCGCCTGGCCCCCATGCCGGTGGCACATAAAAAGCACCATCTGATCGTGGCCGTTGCCAGCCTCGCCTGGCCCCATGCCTATGGCACATAAAAAGCGCCATCCGATCGTGTCCGTTTGCCAGCCTCGCCTGGCCCCCATGCCTATGGCATGTAAAAAGCGCCATCCGATCGTGTCCGTTTGCCAGCCTTGCCTGGCCCCCATGCCTATGGCACGTAAAAAGCACCATCCGATCGTGGCCGTTTGCCAGCCTCGTCTGGCTCGTAAAAAGCACCCACTACACTCACGGAGTGGTTGGCGTTAGGAAGGGCATCCAGCCGTAGAAACGTTGCCAGATCAGACTTGAGCCTGATGCAGCCTTCTGGCTTCCCAGACCCCAGTTGAACTGTCCAACCCATGCTAGCATGGAAAGCAGACGCTAAATGATGATGATGATTTTAATCCCATCAAGAGAAGCTGACAAGCATCAGCCTCACATGGGCATCCAATATGCTGGGCTAATTCCTTGCGAATTATTGTGAATTTTCATGGATTAGTTCATTCAATCAATCCTTGTTGATCTGAACAGGTCTATTGGAATTTGGAGAGTCTGTGCCATTAATTTTCCCTCCATTCAGTGCGCAAATCATTTCCGTGCAGTTCTTCTAGTAATACTCTCTTTTCTACACAATACAAATCATCACCATCGTTTAACTTCTGCTTTCCATGCTAGCATGGGTTGGACGATTTTGACTGAGGGCTGGCGAACCAGATGGTTGCACCAGTCTCCAATCTTGATTTGGCAGAGTTTCTACAGCTGGATGCCCCTTCCTAATGCCAACCACTCCGAGAGTGTTGTGGGTGCTTTTTACGTGCCACTGGCACGGGGGCCAGTTAGGCGATACTGGCAACGACCTCGCTCGAATCCTTTTACACATGCCACCAGCACAGGTGCCAGTAAGGCGACTTTGGTAACAATCACGCTCGAATGGTGCCCTTTTACATGCTACTGGCACGGAACACAAACACAAACACACACACACACATACATACATACATACATATATATATACATATATACGACAGGCTTCTTTCAGTTTCCGTCTACCAAATCCACTCACAAGGCATTGGTCGGCCCGGGGCTATAGTAGAAGACACTTGCCCAAGATGCCACGCAGTGGGACTGAACCCGGAACCATGTGGTTGGTTAGCAAGCTACTTACCACACAGCCACTCCTACCGTATTTATTACGAGTGGCTTGTAAACGTATCTAACAAGCGAAAGCGAGTTAGATACGTTTACAAGCCACTCGTTGTAATAAATACGGTATCCATAGGGAATGAGTTTGGTATTTTATTTATTACACACGAATAAACGACCATATTTTATTAACCCAATAACTAAATTCTTCACATCGTGTTGAAGCGCGCATGAATACAGCTTGATTTCACGTCAGTGACGTCACAATGTGTAACTGTAAAAGATGTCATGCCGCAGGAAGATAGTCCGACTTTATAGCGCTAAGTTTTCAGGTGAAATGACTGATAACTGATGACTGTTTAACATTTTGTTAACATTCAAGTTCACGTTCAAGAAATACATAACACAGATTGAAAGTTTAGTTGTAACTTATGAATGACAAAAGTAGTGCCGTCACCGTGACCTCGGGTCATCACCATGGATTGACCAATCAGAAGAGGCGCTCGCAGTATCTGACATATGTTAGATACCAAAAATATCTCAAAGTGTTCTCACTCACATGTGTGTAATAATTGAATTTATCTGATAAACCTATACATTACAGGTATATATAACTTCTCTTTTTCCAGGTGTTTCTGCAAATGAATTTCAAATCTCTAGCCGCCCTGTTTTGGGTAAGTGGACCATAGAAGTAGAGCAGGATGTAAGTTACTTTATCATCATTTATCCATTTATAACACAAACACATTGAAGCATGATTTTTGTCTGAAATCTCTCTATATATAAACAGCAGTTTGTCTGTCTGTGTGTCTGTGTGTCTGTCAGGTTGTACCCTCACCCTGACCATGGCTTTCAACCGATTCTGATGAAACTTGACACACACATAGCCCAATGTCATTATTTAAAACTAACGCAGCGAAAATTTTGAAAAGTTCCCCCAGTTCTGAAAAGAATCGATAAAATCATGCCATTTGGGGAAATCGCGTTCAAATTCAAGATGACATCTTTTCGACAATATCTTTCACAAATTGGCAGGAATTTTTTTTTAAATTCACAGTGAGTATCATGTCTGCTCCAAGGAGCTATATGGCCCTTTTTATTCCAATAGGATACTTTATTACTGGAAAAAATCGGTTAATTAAATCATATGTGGCACACAGAGCAAACTGATTTGTGTATTAAACACAAACTGTCTAGGGGACACAACTCGACCTTTTTTATCGCCCAAAGGGACAGCTAGGAACATTCGTATACACAGAAGTATTCGAGTGAAGAGAAGACATTGCAACCTACACATGCGCCTTCATTACCTAGAGGGAAAGGACTAGATTGGGATTAGTCGTTGCCTACTAGGGGCTCTTACATACCCGGGCAACGCCGGGCTATGCTGCTAGTCTTTCCATATAATGATGATGACTCTTTCTGTTTCTGTATACAGGAATTTTCAGAGAAAAAATCAATCAAGGTCAAGGAATATGGTGAGTAAATTTTTCTTTTTTTGTAGCGATCAACATATTTAAATTGGTTGTTGTTGTTGTTGTTGTTGTTTTAGCCCAAGGTCACTTCCCTCACAGACATCTAGCAGACTTATGGTCAAAAGTATTTCAGCTGGGGCCACTTGTTCTTGATTTCAAAAACTCTGTCTAAAGTTACATTATTCAGTCATTCTTTTGTTAAGCCAGTAGATTATGATTTGAGAGAGTTTGGCTGTTATTTCTAACAAGTCTACAGACTTCATGACACACCTGTATAATCAGGGTTTAATTGCTGCTTTTAACCCCAGGTTAACCTTGTTTCACAACTCATCTTTTCATACACCTTCTTCATACATTGCACCTGCTTCTCCCCCTTTTCTCACTCTTTCTCATCCACCCTTGCAACCTACCCAATAGCATGTCACTCTCTTTTCTCCCCCTATTTACTGTATCATTGTCTCTTTTCTACAGCCCCATGCCAAAGAGCCCCAACTCTTCCCAGTCACTTCTAGCACCTTTGCCCCTCTCATTCTTAACCACCTTGTACAAAGAAGGTCTACTCTGACACATAATCAGCAATTTGAAGCTCCACCCTTCACCTACTCCTCTTCAGCAAGAAAACTGCTTTCTTCTGCCCTTTTTTCTCATACATTACCCGGATCTTTTCGGTTTGAACAGCAGTTTTTTAACATAATTTCTAGTTAACTAAACACTTTTAAACTTCGTATACTGGTAGAATGTGTTTATAAAACATCTTTTTCTCTTGGCTTTATTGAGAAAATTCTATAGTTTGTAAGATATTTGTTGTTGTTTTTCTTCAATTTCTGCAATTTCAACCAATCAATGACGTCCATTGAGGTAAAAAAAAACACATTCTGTGCCGTATGAATATGTCCCTCGTTTAAGAAACAGATTGGATTTATTTACATTTGTGAAGAAAAAAAAGATACCCTCCCCCCTCCCTAACCCTAAAATAGATTGAACTGCAATAGATCGATACTAGGGTCATAATTATGGGTAACAATTTCATATGACACCGCTAGAAAAAACTGCCGTTCAAACCAAAAAGATCCCATTACCCCACTCTACACCTTATTCTCTTTGCGTAAAGTTCCCCTGCCTCACATGATATTTGTAGTCTTGAAGGCTGCATGGTGACCTCACTAGTGCTGGTGGCATGCAAATAGCAATCACCACACTCTGTTAAGTGGTTAGGAAGGACATTCAGTTGCAGAAACCATGCCAAACAGGAACTGGAACACGGTGCAGTCCTTGAGCCGATCGGATCCTGTCATACCATCCAACCCATGTCAGCACAGAACACAGATATTAAATGATGACGACAATTTGCTAGCATAATAATAGGCGCAGGAGTGGCTGTGTGGTAAGTAGCTTGTTTACCAACCACATGGTTCCGGGTTCAGTCCCACTGCGTGGCACCTCGGGCGAGTGTCTTCTACTATAGCCTCGGGCCGACCAAAGCCTTGTGAGTGGATTTGGTAGACGGAAACTGAAAGAAGTCCATCATATATATATATAAATAGGCATAGGAGTGGCTGTGTGGTAAGTAGCTTGTTTACCAACCACATGGTTCCGGGTTCAGTCCCACTGCGTGGCACCTCGGGCGAGTGTCTTCTACTATAGCCTCGGGCCGACCAAAGCCTTGTGAGTGGATTTGGTAGACGGAAACTGAAAGAAGTCCATCATATATATGTACTTTAACCCTTTAGTACTTTAACCCTTTAGTGTTTAAACCGGCCATATCCGGCCAAAATATTCTACCTATTTTATGTTCAAACTAGTCAGATATGGTCATTCATAGCTATCTTATTGTGTCATTTTAAAAATAAAGAATCACATCATTGAAATCTCAAAGCCATGAAATGATGCAAGATTAATTTTACATGGTGTGAATACATAAGCTTTACATTTTATAGAATAATCTGAATGCTAAAGGGCTAAATACTCGTGATGAACTTGTTCATAACATTCTCATAGCTTCATGTATTTTTCTTTTTCGTTTCAGTTCTCCCCAAAGTGGAAGTGACCGTAAAAGTTCCAAAACATATATTTCATCTAAATAAAAAAAGCTTCAAGGGCAGGATACTAACTGTTACTGTTAAAGCTCGGTAAGTGTTTTAGTTTCGCCGGGCCTTGGCCCTTACTCTTTTACTTGTTTCAGTCATTTGACTGCGGCCATGCTGGAGCACCGCCTTTAGTCGAGCAAATCGACCCCGGGACTTATTCTTTTGTAAGCCCAGTACTTATTCTATCGGTCTCTTTTGCCGAACCGCTAAGTGACGGGGACGTAAACACACCAGCATCGGTTGTCAACCAATGCTAGGGGGACAAACACACACACACACACACACACACGCACATATATATATATATATATATATACATATATACGACAGGCTTCTTTCAGTTTCCATCTACCAAATCCATTCACAAGGCATTGATCGGCCCGAGGCTATAGTAGAAGACACTTACGCAAGGTGCCACGCAGTGGGACTGAACCCAGAACCATGTGGTTGGTTAACGACAGGCTTCTTTCAGTTTCCGTCTACCAAATCCACTCACAAGGCTTTGGTCGGCCTGGGGCTATAGCAGAAGACACTTGCCCAAAATGCCACGCAGTGGGACTGAACCCGGAACCATGTGGTTGGTTAGCAAGCTACTTACCACACAGCCACTCCTGCGCCTATCTAGAAAATTTCAAATTCATCTGTTGGGTCAACAAAGACCATTAGTTATCAAGAATGAATGATACGATCATTCTTGATAATAATTCATTCTTGATGGGGGGGTCACTTGGCTCGTCCGTCGATGAAGAACGCGGCTATCCACGTGAACAGATGCAAATTGCAGGACTCAAAGAAATGCGATGAGCTGGCAGAAACGTTAGCACACCGGGCAAAATGCTTAGCAGTATTTCATCTGCCGCTACATTCTGAGTTCAAATTCCTCTGAGGTTGACTTTGCCTTTCATCTTTTCGGTTTGAACTGCAGTTTTTTCCAGCGGTGTCATATGAAATTGTCACCCATAATTATAACCCTAGTATCGATCTATTACATTTCAATCTGTTTTAGGGTTAGGGGTGGGGGAAGGGTATCTTTTTTTCTTCACAAATGTAAATAAACCCAGTTTGTTTCTTAAATGAGGGACATATTCATAGGGCACAGAATGTTGTTTACCTCAATGGACGTCATTGATTGGTTGAAATTGCAGAAATTGAAGAAAAAAACAATAAATATCTTACGAACTATAGAATTTTCTCAATAAAGCCAAGAGAAAAAGATGTTTTATAAACACATTCTACCAGTATACGAAGTTTAAAAGTGTTTAGTAACCTAGAAATTATGTTAAAAACTGCTGTTCAAACTGAAAAGATCCCATTTTTTTAATGAATTCGTTTTCTGCTTTAACCCTAACCAATAATTCACACATGACATTACATAAAACATTTTTAATTTCGTTCTCTGCTTGCAACACAGCAATCCTGGTATCCTCAAATGGTTCAGTATTTTTCGGCATCAATTTTTACAAACGATCAGCAATTCCTAATTTCTTAGCTGGTATATATCTTAAAATCATAGTTTATGATTAGTACCCCAGCATTGCAGCCTATTAGCAGAATGGGTAGGGATTCCTTTCTTCGACCCATATACAGATAATAACAGATGATGATGATGATCATCATCATTATCATTTAGCGTCCGCTTTCCATGCTAGCATGGGTTGGATGGTTCAACTGGGGTCTGGGAAGCCAGAAGGCTGCACCAGGCCCAGTCAGATCTGGCAGTGTTTCTACGGCTGGATGCCCTTCCTAACGCCAACCACTCCGTGAGTGTGGTGGGTGCTTCTTACATGCCACCGACACAGATGCCAGACGAGGGTGGCGAACAGCCACGATCAGATGGTGCCTTTTACGTGCCACCGGCACGGAGGCCAGGTGAGGCTGGCAAATGGCCACGATTGGATGGTGCTTTTTACGTGCCACTGGCACAGAGGCCAGTCGGAGCGGCGATTTTCTCGACTAAAGGCGGTGCTCCAGCATGGCCGCAGTCAAATGACTAAAACAAGTAAAAAGAAAAAGAAAAAGATATTTTTATGAAGTGAAACAAGAACTCAACAGACAATAATAAAACATCTGGACAACACGAAAACAGACAGGAAAAAACAAGAACAGGTCATTCGCAGCCTCCTCTCATCAGTCAAGTTACCAAATTATCCTTACAGTTTTGGCTGTTTACACTCGACAGGCTTCTTTTAGTTCTTGAATACCAAATCCGCTCCCAAAGCTTTGGTTGAGCTGAGGTTATAGCAGAAGACACTTGCCCAAGGTGTCATGCTGTCGGACTGAAGCAGGAACTATGCAGTTGCGAAACAAACTTGTTACCACCAAACCAAGCCTGCACCTCTTTGTCTAACATTTTACTTAGTTCAACTAACAGAGGTTGATGTTGAATAACAAAATGGCTATTGGGACCCCACAAGAATAAAATAGTGTTGAAGGGGATTCATAGGTAAAGAAATGGTTGAGAATCACAATTTAGATCATGAAACCGTAAGCTATTTTTGTGATTGCTTTTCTCTTTTTTCATCAGGTACACTCAAGGTAAACCTGTGTCAGGAACAGCAAAATTATATATACGCGGAAATTGTTTGAGAAACAACTCTTTCTCTCAAAAGGTAAGCTGATCGTTTTATAGCATTCATTATTGAAATCAGACTAACCCACACTGTTATAATTATGTTTATGTTGTTGTTATTGTTGTTGGTGGTGGTGGTGTGTCCATTTGCTAAAGTAATTCAGCTACTTCTCTTGGGTTGGTCCTTCAAATAATTGGGTTTGAGACGTTTCGGCACAGCTGTTTCGGCACTGCCTATTTTGGCACCACTGATTCGATGCTGACTTATTTGACAACAGATGTTTTAATATTTCTTGCATTCCCTTCTCTCTCTCAGTTGCTGTTTATGTGTGTGATATACTTCTGTGGGTTTTAATGCTTCTCAAGAATAAGACCATGAGTTCAAGCTTTGGTGAAAACTTGGGAACTCCAGAGGTGCAAGCATGGTAAGGAGTGTGCTTCCAAGTAGCATGGTCTTGCAATGTGGCACTGCATGACAACTCGGACAAGTGCCTTCTACTATTAGCTCCAGATTGACCAAAGCCTTGTGAGTGGATTTGGTAGATAGAAACTGAGAGAAGGCGGCAAGCTGGCAGAAACGCACCCAACATCAGAGCTGAAGACACCTCCGAAAGGAGGGGCCCCGCCACGTCAAAACGGTAGAGGAGTAGGGGCTGAAACTGAAGAAGCCAGGGAACAGAAGAAAGAAGAAGAAAGAAGACATGCACCCAACATCAGAGCTGAAGACACCTCCAAAAGTAGGGGCCCCGCCACGTCAAAACGGTAAAGGAGTAGGGGCCGAAACTGAAGAGGCCAGGGAACAGAAGAAAGAAGACACGCACCCAACACCAGAGCTGAAGACACCTTCGAAAGGAGGGGCCCCGCCACGTCAAAACAGTAGAGGAGTAGGGGCTGAAAGCGGGTGTGGTTCCTCCTGATGATGTCTTGAGCTAACTGGATCCTATAAAGGAGCTGTTGTTGTAGCAGACCACGAAACACGGTTGTAATTCCTCAGTATATATATGAGAGGATTCTTTTAGTTTCCATTTACCAAGTTCACCAATCTGGGGATAAAGTAGAAGATGCTAGCCTAGGGTGCTAAGCAGTGGGACTGAACCACCCAACACCAGAGCTGAAGACACCTCCGAAAGGTGGGGCCCCGCCATGTCAAAACGGTAGAGGAGTAGGGGCCAAAAGCGGACGTGGTTCCTCCTGATGATGTCTTGACCTAACTGGATCCGTTATAAAGGAGCTGTTGTGGTAGCAGACCACGAAACATGGTTGTAATTCCTCAGAGACAGTCAGTCACCGGCTAACACTTGCTGACGATACATCAAAGAGGTCAGGGAACAGAAGAAAGAAGACATGCACCCAACACCAGAGCTGAAGACACCTCCGAAAGGTGGGGCCCCACCACGTCAAAACGGTAAAGGAATAGGGGCCGAAAGCGGACGTGGTTCCTCCTGATGATGTCTTGAGCTAACTGGATCCTATAAAGGAGCTGTTCTGGTAGCAGACCACGAAACACGGTTGAAATTCCTCCAATAACAGCATGTAACTATTCATCATTTAATGTCTGTTTCCCAAGCTGACATGGGTTAGAGGTTTGGACAGGATCTGGCAAGGCTGGAGAGCTTCACCAGACTTCAACTGCCTGGTTTTTCACAGTTTCTCTAACTGGCTGCTCTTTCTAATGCCAACCACTTTACAGAGTGTATTAAGCGCTTTCCACATAGAACCAGCATGGGCACTTTTATGTGACATCAGGACAAGTGATTTTTATATGGCATCAGCATGGGTGCTTGAAAACCCTTTTTGGATAGAAAAATCTGACAGCTGCATGTAGGACACGAACCCACATCTCCTATAAACATGACTGGCATACTACAATTGAACCAAAGTAATCCTTTGGAATTCAATATCATCATCATCATCATCATCATCGTTTAGCGTTCGCTTTCCATGCTAGCATGGGTTGGACGGTTAAACTGGGGTCTGGGAAGCCAGAAGGTTGCACCAGGCCCAGTCTGATCTGGCAGTGTTTCTACGGCTGGATGCCCTTCCTAACGCCAACCACTCCGTGAGTGTAGTGGGTGCTTTTTACATGCCAGACGAGGCTGGCAAATGGCCATGATCGGATGGTGCTTTTTATGTGCCACCGGCATGAAGGCCAGGTGAGGCTGGCAACGGCCATGATCGGATAGTGCTTTTTACTTGCCACTGGCGCAGAGGCCAGGTGAGGCTGGCAAAGGCCACGATCAGATGGTGTTTTTTATGCGCCACCAGCACGGAGACCAGACGAGGCTGGCAACGGCCACGATTGGATGGTGCTTTTTACATGCCATCGGCACGGAGGCCAGTCGGGTGAGCGCTGGCAACGGCCACGTTCGGACGGTACTCTTACGTGCCACTGGCACTGATATCACAGCTACAAATTCCATTGATGTTGATCGATTTTGATTTTGATTTTAGAAACCTTATTCTTAACAACAAGAATTGTATGTTGCTGACATCATATGTTTTTAATGTTGCAGATCAAAGGAGAGACTACATTCAACATTGATTTGGGTACAGTTGCTATATTTGGGTCCAGATGTGGTAATTTCAAGATTAATGCTTCAGTGGTTAATGATTTGGATAAGAAAGTCTACTATGCTGACTTAGTGACCACCTCTTTGACTGATTCTCCAATTGAAGTAGTCTCTGGCAATAGTGACTATTTATATAAACCGAATACAATGTTAAAGTATAAGGTAAGTTCTAGTGATAAATTCAGAATTTCTCTTTTATATAACTGAGCTGGCAGAGACGTTAGCACGCCGGGCGAAATGCTCAGCAGCATTTCGTCTGTCGCTACGTTCTGAGTTCAAATTCCGCCGAGGTCGACTTTGCGTTTCATCCTTTTGGGGTCGATAAATTAAGTACCAGTTACGTACTGGGGTCGATGTAATCGACTTAAACCCTTTGTCTGTCCTTGTTTGTCCCCTCTATGTTTAGCCCCTTGTGGGCAGTAAAGAATTAGGTATTTCGTCTACCGCTACGTTCTGAGTTAAAATTCCGCCGAGGTCGACTTTGCCTTTCATCCTTTTGGGGTCGATAAATTAAGTACCAGTTACGTACTGGGGTCGATGTAATCGACTTAATCCGTTTGTCTGTCCTTGTTTGTCCCCTCTATGTTTAGCCCCTTGTGGGCAGTAAAGAATTAGTGATTTCGTCTACCGCTACGTTCTGAGTTCAAATTCCGCCAAGGTCGACTTTGCCTTTCATCCTTTTGGGTCGATAAATTAAGTACCAGTTACGTACTGGGGTCGATGTAATCGACTTAATCCGTTTGTCTGTCCTTGTTTGTCCCCTCTATGTTTAGCCCCTTGTGGGCAGTAAAGAATTAGGTATTTCGTCTACTGCTACGTTCTGAGTTAAAATTCTGCCGAGGTCGACTTTGCCTTTCATCCTTTCGGGGTCGATAAATTAAGTACCAGTTACGTACTGGGGTCGATGTAATCGTCTTGATCCGTTTAGCCCCTTGTGGGCAGTAAAGAAAGAAGTAACTGGAGTTGGTGAAGTTGTAGAGATTCTCCAACAATCACTTCTGACACTTTCCAGAGGTGTATAAAAGAGCTGAACCCTGGCGCCATACACATATGGACCTTCGGCAGCAACCCTCTTCAGCTGGGGGTTTGAGCACAGCCACCAACAGTTTCACCTCATCATCTGAATTGAGCCTAAGGCCCAATTCAACGATGTGGGGTGATATGACAACACCCTTACTGGCGACACCACACCCAAAGACTTGCAGTTTTAGGGAACTTGGGTTTCATGTTGTCCATGGGATTTTTTCCGTTTGAACGGCAGCTTTTTCTAGCGGTGTCATATGAAATTGTCACCCATAATTATGACCCTAGTATCGATCTATTGCATTTCAATCTATTTAAGAGTTAGGGTTAGGGTTTGGGTTAGGGTTAGGGGTGGGGGGAAGGGTATCTTTTTTCTTCACAAATGTAAATAAACCCAATCTGTTTCTTAAACGAGGGACATATTCATACAGCACAGAATGTTTTTTACCTCAATAGACATCACTGATTGGTTGAAATTGCAGAAATTGAAGAAAAAAAACAACAAATATCTTACAAACTATAGAATTTTCTCAATAAAACCAAGGGAAAAAGATGTTTTATAAACACATTCTACCAGTATATGAAGTTAAAAATTTTTTAGTTACCTAGAAATTATGTTAAAAACTGACGTTCAAACCGAAAAGATCCCTGTTTCTTAAACGATGGACATATTCATATGGCACAGAATGTTTTCACCTCAATAGACGTCATTGATTGGTTGAAATTGCAGAAATTGAAAAAAAAAAACCAACAAATATCTTACAAACTAAAGAATTTTCTCAATAAAACCAAGGGAAAAAGATGTTTTATAAACACATTCTACCAGTATATGAAGTTAAAAATTTTTTAGTTACCTAGAAATTATGTTAAAAACTGCCATTCAAACCAAACAGATCCATCCATGCCATGTCATACAGCTTCAGCAGTGTTTACAGAGCATTGAGCAGTTGTCATGATGTCAGCATTTCGATAACCAGCATAAATCATTATGGTACAGGTAAGTCTTTCCCGATATTTGGATGGCTTCCAGTCCTCCAAGTCAGCAAAATTATTCTCAACCACATCTTTAATGTTTATCCTCTCTGACATTGTTCACTTATCCCCAATGCATCAGACTTCTTGAAACAAGAAGATATTTTTAAAATCATGAAATTTAACCTGAACATCCTGTAACTCATGTTAAAATTTTGCGAAAGGAAATTTGTAATACATATTTTTTTTTTTCTACAACATTTGAATTAATGGTTACAACATATTTACTCTCTTTTTCTCTTTTACTTGTTTCAGTCATTTGACTGCGGCCATGCTGGAGCACCGCCTTTAGTCGAGCAAATCGACCCCGGGACTTATTCTTTGGAAGCCCAGTACTTATTCTATCGGTTCTTTTGCCGAACCGCTAAGTGACGGGGACATAAACACACCAGCATCGGTTGTCAAGCAATGCTAGGGGGACAAACACAAACACATACACACACACATATATATATATATATATATATACACATATACGACAGGCTTCTTTCAGTTTCCGTCTACCAAATCCACTCACAAGGCATTGGTCGGCCCGGGGCTATAGCAGAAGACACTTGCCCAAGATTCCACGCAGTGGGACTGAACCCGGAACCATGTGGTTGGTTAGCAAGCTACTTACCACACAGTCACTCCTGCGCCTATATATATCAATATATACAAATACATTTATAATTTACATGTTAAACATATGAAATTAGACTTTCCCATACGGCTTACAATTACAATGTTCGTATACAGTTCATTTCACTTCACTGGAAAAAATTTTTTTTTTTTTTTATATATATAATCCAGGAATATAAAGCAAATTTTTTGAAAATCTTCAAACAAACTGAGAAAGTTTTTTTGGGAAATGTACAATTCTGCCACTTCTAGTCTTTTTCACCCACAGAACACTAAAGTCTCTCCCCAAATCCAGGGTTTTTATAACTGCTCAACCTGACCAAGAAGAATCCTTATTCGAGCCGTTACACCAACCAATGGGAAAAGAGCGAAAATGATAATTCTTTGGCAAAGACACTACGTCATATTGCCAATTCACGCCACATTTCAAAATGGCTAAAATGCTACTGTTACAGTCACAAGGCTAAAATCGCCTTTGACTGAGAAGGGCTGCCGTTGAGAGGGAGACAGCCTTGTGCTGGCGGGGGGGGGGGGGGATGAAAAGTATGAAGGAAGAGGTAGACACAGGTTTCTTGAGTAGAAGAGATAACACAATGTAGCTGTCCTGGAAGGGACGATATTACTGCTGTTTTAGCCCCAGGAAACATCGATTCCAGCTGACTATACAACACAATATCTGTGTCCTTATATTTTCAAGCAGGGAGTTCAGCACCCTTATCCAGCACTTGATGGGATTCCAGCTGACTATACAACACAATATCTGTGTCCTTATATTTTCAAACAGGGAATTCAGCACTCCCATCAAGTACTGGATAAGGGTGCTGAACTCCTTGTTTGAAAATATAAGGACACAGATATTGTGTTGTATAGTCAGCTGGAATCCCATCAAGTGCTGGATAAGGGTGCTGAACTCCCTGCTTGAAAATATAAGGACACAGATATTGTCATATAGCCAGCTAGAAATTATGTTTCCTGGGGCTAAAACAGCAGTAACACCGTCCCTCCCAGGACAGCTACATTTTGATGGCAATTAGCCTTTACTTCAAAGAACTATTAGTGAATATCTCTCTTTGAAAGATTTATAATAATAATAATAAAACATTGTGTACAGTGCTCAGGTGCACTACAACTCATCTAAGGTGTATGTATAATCAGGTGTAGTTTCGGCGGATTTCGGAAAGCATGAGGGCCTTAAAGGATGCAGTGTCATGGCAGTCAACAACTGACGCAGGCAGTTTGTTCCATGCTTCAGCAACTCTGAGCGTGAAAAAATGTTTCCGAAAGTCATGGGAGCTGTGTTGTTTTCTGACTTTGTAGGCATGTCCACGTGTGTTAGACACATGGAGATCAAAAAGGTGTTCAGTGTTGTTGTTGGTGAGGTGGTTGATAACTTTGTGGGTGTTTACCAAGTCCATCGCCAGACGCCGGAGCTTCAGTGAATCCATGCCCAGGGAAACAAGGCGCTCAGAGTATGGTAAGTGTCTGATGGAGGGTATGCGTTTGGTTGCACATCTCTGAACAGATTCCAGGAGGTTAATGTTCTGAGCAAGATAGGGGTTCCAAACTGATGATGCGAATTCCAAGTGTGGTCGTACCATAGCTGTATACAGCTTTAAATAGATGGCTGGAGACAACCGAATTATTCACAGAATACTAGAGTAGTTGGGTGCAATTGGAGTTGAGATGGAGAGAGAGAGATAAAAATGTTGGGGACATTCTGCATTGGTAGGGTTCCTGCGGCTGAATGCTCTTCCTAATGCCAACCACTTTACTGGGTGGAATGGGTCCTTTTTTTCATGTCAGCGGCACTAGTGAGGTTGCTAAGTAACTTTCAAGACAAGAAAAGAGCTGGAAGAAAAATAGGAGGAAAAAAGGGAAGAAAAAAGGCTTCCTCACCTTAATGGTGAGGGAAGTAGTATTTCAATGAGGAGGAACAATGATGGTTCAATAGCAGATACTGAGATGTTATCCACTTTACAGAGTGTACTGGGTCCTTTTTTATATGGCACTAGTAACCTTGAATTCATGAAGTAACTTGCAAGACAAGACCCCTCAACTGAGGTGGGGAGTACTATTGAACTACAGAAATAAAAAGGGAGTCTTGCATTTAAGGGAGCGGGGAACTCGGCTACCTGAGGTGGAGAGAAAATAAAGAGAGAAAAGACGGGGAAGAAGTGACAGGAAGTGGTTAGTTTGTGGGATTGGGTTGGCTGGGGACTGGAGAGGGTGAGTGTCATGGAAGGAAAGCCCAGGTGTCTTGCTATACATTGTTACCCAAAATTACATGAGATTGCATGGGAGTAATTGGAAAGCTCAAAAGAAGATAGAAATTCATTATCATCATCATCATCATTTAGCGTCCGCTTTCCATGCTAGCATGGGTTGGACGGTTCAACTGGGGTCTGGGAAGCCAGAAGGCTGCACCAGGCCCAGTCTGATCTGCCAGTGTTTCTACAGCTGGATGCCCTTCCTAACGCCAACCACTCCGTGAGTGTAGTGGGTGCTTTTTACGTGCCAGACGGGACTGGCAAACGGCTACGGTCAGATGGTACCTTTTACGTGCCACTGGCATGGGGGCCAGGCGTGGCTGGCAACGGCCATGATTGGATGGTGCTTTTTACGTGCCACTGGCACGGAGGCCCGTTGGGGCAGCGCTGGCAACGGCCACGTACGGATGGTTTGCTTATGTGCCACCAGCACTGGTATCACAGCTACAATTTCCCTTGATGTTGATCGATTTCGATTTTGATTCTGATTTTGATTTTCACTTGCCTCAACAGGTCTTCACAGGTAGAGTTTTGTGTCCCAAGAAGGAAAGGTATGCATAAGTGGACTGGCTACATCCCAGGTAGAGGCCATGGGTTATGGTCTCACTTGTCCTGTCGGGTCTTCTCACGCACAGCATACTTCCATAGGTCTTGGTCTCTATGAGACCTAAAGTTCGGAGGTCGTGCTTCACCACCTCGTCCCAGGTTTTCCTGGGTCTACCTCTTCCACAGGTTCCCTCAACCGCTAGGGTGTGGCACTTTTTCACACACCTATCTTCATCCATTCTCATCACATGACCATACCAGCGCAAACGTCTCTCTTGCACCCCACAACTGATGCTTCTTAGGTCCAACTTTTCTCTCAAGGTACTTACACTCTGTCGAGTATGAACACTGGCATTACACATCCATCGGAGCATACTGGCTTCATTTCTTGCGAGCTTACGCATATCCTCAGCAGTCACAGCCCATGTTTCACTACCATGTAAAATTATATAATTTTTATTTCTTTAACAGCTGTATGTGAAACGTGTAGATGGACAGCCTCTGACTGATGAAGACAGAAAGGACACTTTGAAAATTTCCATTGACGATGTGGACTTCAGTTATAATACATCTTCTGAGATCCCTGAAAATGGCATTGTTGAATTTGCATTTACTCCACCAAATCGTAGAAGCTTGCGAGCGCGGGTAAAACCTTTTGCTATCTTTGAATGTGTGCCTTTCATTGTTAGTGTGTGTGTTGGAGTGTATTTGTGTAATTGGCTTGCAAACAACTTGCACATGCAAGTGCTACCAGTCAAAAGCTCCGTATACCGGAAGCCAGCAAGTGTATGGGGTCATCAGGAGAGAATGCTCGCCGTTTCGGGGCCTACCTCTTGACGGCATCAATGCGCACCTGCCCCCCTCACTGATATGAGGACCCGCTTGCTAGATCAGCTGGTTATGAAGTTAAGCTCAATATCCTTCTAGCCATCGCTCATCGTCTCTTTTTAACCAAATCCAGTGGCTAGCCTTCTCCATTTCGGGGCCTACCTCTTGAAGGCATCAATGCGCACCTGCCCCCCTCACTGATATGAGGACCCGCTTGCTAGATCAGCTGGTTATGAAGTTAAGCTCAATATCCTTCTAGCCATCGCTCATCGTCTCTTTTTAACCAAATCCAGTGGCTAGCCTTCTCCATTTCGGGGCCTACCTCTTGAAGGCATCAATGCGCACCTGCCCCCCTCACTGATATGAGGACCCGCTTGCTAGATCAGCTGGTTATGAAGTTAAGCTCAATATCCTTCTAGCCATCGCTCATCGTCTCTTTTTAACCAAATCTAGTGGCTAGCCTTCTCCATTGTAGATTGGATATCGGTCATGGTGTCTTTAACTTTTATCTTTTACTTGTGAAGGCACATGTAGCCTAGTGGTTAGGGCATTGCGCTCGTGATTGCCAGGTCATGAGTTCAATTCCTGGACAAGGCAGCATTTTGTGTTCTTGAACAAAACACTTCACTTCACATTGCTCTGGTGCTGTGTGGGAGATCAGCATGTCAAAAGAACAGACCCAATGTTTCCTCTGCGTATCGTAAAAGCTGACTAAAAGATGTTGAGGTAGGATTTGCCTTCGGACCTTGTAAAACCCTCACCAGTAATGAACACCCAAAAGAAACCCATGGGTTGGAGGGTTATTGCCTGAATGATGCAAAGGGATCATTTACCAAGAGAAGCAGGGAATCACCAACAAATGGTGGATGCAGCAACATAGTTACAGTGCATGTCCCCATACTACAAATATTGGGTTGTCCGGAAAGTTCATGCCGGTTTATAGTAGTTTACCTTTCGACTTATTTTAGAACATGGTTGAGTCCATAAAATAGGATTTAGAGCACAGTTTAAGCTATCTTTTCGTGGAGTAAGATTTATGTTCCTATAACCTGTGTTAATTCTGTAACCCTTTAAAATTGAAGATAAGAAAGTTCATTTTCGGTACTTGATGCTTTGGGAACCAGACAAAAATTGCAGCAGCTAGGCTGGGATGTGTTACCCCACCCTCCATATTCACCAGATATTGCTCGTTCAGATTGCTACCTATTCAGGTTGTCTGCAGAATAGTCTTAATGGTAAAAAAGAGAGAAAGAGATGTATTAATCACTCTTTACATTCTGAGTTCAAATTCCGCCGAGGTCGACTTTGCCTTTCATCCTTTCGGGGTCGATAAATTAAGTACCAGTTACGCACTGGGGTCGATGTAATTGACTTAATCCTTTTGTCTGACCTTGTTTGTCCCCTCTATATTTAGCCCCTTGTGGGTAGTAAAGAAATAGGTATTTCGTCTGCTGTTACGTTCTGAGTTCAAATTCAGCCGAGGTCGACTTTGCCTTTCATCCTTTCGGGGTCGATAAATTAAGTACCAGTTACGTACTGGGGTCGATTTAATCGACTTAATCCTTTTGTCTGACCTTGTTTTTCCCCTTTATATTTAGCCCCTTGTGGGTAGTAAAGAAATAGGTATTTCGTCTGCCGTTACGTCTGAGTTCAAATTCCACCGAGGTCGACTTTGCGTTTCATCCTTTCGGGGTCGATTAAATAAGTACCAGTTACGCACTGGGGTCGATTTAATCGACTTAATCCTTTTGTCTGACCTTGTTTTTCCCCTCTACATTTAGCCCCTTGTGGGTAGTAAAGAAATATATATGTAAAATGTTGTAAATAAATATAACAATAAACCTGCAAACTTTCATGAACCAAAATCTTAAAATTTTTATCTTATGTTAAAACTAGCAGTATCGCCCGGCGTTGCTCAGGTTTGTAAGGGAAATAACTATAAAGCATTTTTAGAGATTTATAGCCAAAAAATAGCAAAAAAATGGAAAAAAATGATGGTAAATTTTTTTTTAAGATTTAAAAAAAGTGGAGTTGCGTCCCCTAGACAGTTTTTGGTTTGTGTTTCTGATTCTCGACCCCATGTCGAATTTATCGATTTTTTTCAGAACTGGGGGAACTTTTCAAAATTTTCGCTGCGTTAGTTTTGAATTATGACATTGGGCTATGTGTGTGTCAAGTTTCATCAGAATCGGTTGAAAGCCGTGGTCAGGGTGAGGGTACAAGCAAACAGACACACAGAAACACGCACAGACAAACTGCCGTTTATATAGAGAGAGATGAATGATGAATAAATATATATATGCTGGATCCAGTAATGCAGATGGTAAGCTTTAGTCTTCTCTTTTCAGGTTATCTTCAGTGGTGAATATGAAGCAGAGAAGTACCTGATGCTACGGACAGTTTACTTATCATATCGTTACCCTCGCGGAGGCCATATCCTGACCAGAATGGATGATGAGGTAAGGAGACAGAAGAGTCATTTCCCTCCTGAAGAGTCTTTTGTCTATGTTTTACTTCAATCAAAGGACCACGACCATGCTGGGGCACTGCCTGTGAGGGTCTTTAGTTGAACAAATTGACTTGCCAGTGCATATTATTTTTTAAGCTTGGTACTTGCTCTATCAGACTGAGCTGCTAAGTTATGGGGATGTAAACAAACCAGCACCTCTTGTCAAACACTAAGACAGACAGACAGACACACACACACACACACACACAATGTTTTTTCTTTCAGTTTCCATCTTCCTCCAGTCACGAGGTTTAATCAACTCAAAACTGTAGTAGAATATACTTGGCGAAAGTGCCACACAGAGAAACTGAACCCAAAACCATAGGATTTGGAAGTAAACTTCTTACTGCACGGCCTCACCATTGACTTATACCACACAACCATGCCTGTATATATGTGTATGTGCCTTTCAGCCCTCGTTTGTGCTCTGCTCCTCACTGCTAAACAGCTTCTGTTGGTTATTTTATATACCCATCGGAGGTACAATGGCCAGTGGTTAGGGCAGTGGACTCGCAGTTGTAGGATTGCGGTTTCAATTCCCAGACCGGGCGTTGTGAGTGTTTATTGAGCGAAAACACCTGAAGCTCCACGAGGCTCCGGCAGGGGATGGTGGTGATCCCTGCTGTATTCTTTCACCACAACTTTCTCTCACTCTTACTTCCTGTTTCTGTTGTACCTGTATTTCAAAGGGGCCAGCCTTGTCACTCTCTGTGTCACGCTGAATATCCCCGAGAACTACGTTAAGGGTACACGTGTCTGTGGAGTGCTCAGCCACTTACACGTTAATTTCACGAGCAGGCTGTTCCGTTGATCGGATCAACTGGAACCCTCGTCGTCGTAACCAACGGAGTGCTTCCATCCATACCCATAACTTAGGTGGACATGATCAATGTAAGAACCAGACTTAAAAATTTAGTACTGGGGTTGATTTAGTTGAATAAAGTCCTTGGAAGCAGTGCCCTTGTTTGACTGTTGTCCAATGACTGATAAAAACCAACTACAAACACTAATCATCATCATTGTTCGACCGTGGTCGAGACAATGGAATTTACCATTCTACGCCAGACTTCACGGTCCATCATAGCATTACGGAGGTCCTGTTGCTGGATGCCCGTATCCCTGGAGATTACATCAGGGTAGGAGAGTGTGTGCCCTCTGGTATTGCGAGTAGATGGCTTCCAGAGGAGAAGAGTAGAAATTACCTCTTTTTCAGCTCTACAACAATGTCCAGCAAACTGGACTATCCTACCTTTCACAAGAGATGACACAGGTGGTAGTTTCCCATATATTTGTATTTTGGTTGGATGATGCTTCCACGAGAGATTTTGAGCTCTCATAAGGAGGCGAGTGTAGGTTCCATCCAACCGCCTCTCAAGCTTCTTTGATAACGTCCAGGTTATCACCAGGTTACAAACATTAAAAGGCAGTTCCATCTATGTTCAGTGCAAGTGTGTATACATCTGTGAAGATGTTTTCTTAGTGGTGAGGGTGTTCAGCTTACAATTGTAAGACACTTTATTTCACGTTTGTCCAGGCCAATCAGCTAGCAGAAAATGGGTAATACTTATTTCTTTACTACCCACAAGGGGCTAAACACAGAAGGAACAAACAAGGACAGACAAACGGATTAAGTCGATTATATCGACCCGAGTGCGTAACTGGTACTTATTCAATCGACCCCGAAAGGATGAAACGCAAAGTTGACCACAGCGGAATTTGAACTCAGAACGTAGCAGCAGACGAAATACCTATTTCTTTACTACCCACAAGGGGCTAAATATAGAGGGGACAAACAAGGTCAGACAAAAGGATTAAGTCGATTACATCGACCCGAGTGCGTAACTGGTACTTATTTAATCGACCCCGAAAGGATGAAAGGCAAAGTCGACCTCGGCGGAATTTGAACTCAGAACGTAGCAGCAGACGAAATACCTATTTCTTTACTACCCACAAGGGGCTAAATATAGAGGGGACAAACAAGGTCAGACAAAAGGATTAAGTCGATTACATCGACCCGAGTGCGTAACTGGTACTTATTTAATCGACCCCGAAAGGATGAAAGGCAAAGTCGACCTCGGCGGAATTTGAACTCACAATGTAACAGTAGACGAAATACCACTAAGCATTTCACCTGGTGTGCTAATGTTTCTGCCAGCTCGCCCGCCTTCGCCCTCTGCCAGCTTGCCACTTTCACTTACCTCAAAATTGGGTAATACCTGTAATTCAAAGAGCCAGCCTAGTCACATTCTGTCATTCTGAGTCTCCATGAGAATTACACTAATGGTGTGTGTGTGTTTATGAAGTGCTCAGTCACTGGCATGTTAATTTCATGAACAGGTTGTTCCATTGATCGGAGCAGATTGAACACTTATTGTTGCAACTGACAGTATACCTGTAAGTTTTACATCTATAAAAATTCCTTCTATAATTCAAGCCTGACAGAGAAACCCCAACTGTAAAAAACTATTTTAAAAAGTATGTTCTCTATCAATAAGTATTGAGTAATTCTTCAGTTTAACATTGAATTGTTTTCATACACAACATGACATTAAAATATACATTATTGTATATATATATATATATATATATATATATTATATATATAGGCGCAGGAGTGGCTGTGTGGTAAGTAGCTTGCTTACCAACCACATGGTTCTGGGTTCAGTCCCACTGCGTGGCATCTTGAGCAAGTGTCTTCTACTATAGCCTCGGGTCGACCAAAGCCTTGTGAGTGGATTTGGTAGACAGAAACTGAAAGAAGCCCGTCGTATATATATATATATATATATATATATATATACTAGCAGTATCGCCCGGCATTGCTCGGGTTTGTAAGGGAAATAACTATATAAGCATTTTTAGAGAGTTACTTCCTTTATAGATGCCAATTCGGGCTTTCTTAGCCATTTCTGTTTTGGTGTCTTCAAGCCATGAAGTCGTTCTAAAAGAACGCTGGTCTCCTTGACAATGCATTACGACGTTGATTTCCTTAAACTCCCTTCCCCACAGCTTCACGAGGGAGGGAAGAAGGGGGAGAAGCAACACAGGTGCAGGCATGAGTGTGGACGCCAACTCCGCCGCCATCGACACACGAAAAATTATGCATTAAAATGGAATAAAAAATGATGTTAAATTATTTTTAAAATCGTAGACTCATCGTAGACGCGCGCTAATAGCCAGACGGGCTCGATATTAATCACGCAAAATGTGGGAGGAGTTAGGAATCTAAATCGTAGGAGACAGACACTCACACAACTACAGTTTTATATATATAGATATATATATATAGGCACAGGAGTGGCTGTGTGGTAAGTAGCTTGCTTACCAACCACATGGTTCTGGGTTCAGTCCCACTGTGTGGCATCTTGGGCAAGTGTCTTCTACGATAGCCTCGGGCCGACCAAAGCCTTGTGAGTGGATTTGGTAGACGGAAACTGAAAGAAGCCTGTCGTATATGTGTATATGTGTGTGTATGTTTGTCCGACCAACACCGCTTGACAACCGATGCTGGTGTGTTTACATCCCCGTAACTTAGCGGTTCGGTAAAAGTGACCGATAGAATAAGTACTAGGCTTACAAAGAATAAGTCCTGGGGTCGATTTGTTCGACTAAAGGTGGTACTCCAGCATGGCCGCAGTTGAATGACTGAAACAAATAAAAGAGTATATGCAGCAATTGATTTCCCTCTTCTTGGCAGTCTGGTGTCTGAAGATGTAGTAGGTATTTTCTTATGATGTAATGCATACACAATCAATAAAATGTCTTGCTACTGAAACATATGTAGGATGAATTGGACTTCCATCATCCATTCTAAAAATTTCATTGTATATGTGTGCTTGTGCGTGTGTGTTTGTGTGTGTGTGTGTGTGTGTGTGAGTGTGTGTGTGATATACATATATATGATATACATGTTTAAGTAAATATATACAAGTGAAATTGGAATCGAAATTGAACCAATCCTATGACTGGCACCCGGCAGTTGCCAGGACCGCTGGACTGACTCCTGAGCAAGTGGCAAGTGAAGAACCATCATTTCGACCCTGTGCTTGAGGAGATCCATTGAGTCAAGTACATCAACATCAAAGTCAATGGAAACTGCAGTTGTGATCCCTGTGCCAGTGGCACGTAAAAAGCACCATTTGAACGTGGCTAATGCCAGCGCCACCTAGACTGGCTTCCGTGCTAGTGGCACGTAAAAAGCACTATCCAAATCATGGCCGATGCCAGCGCCGCCTTGACTGGTTTCCGTGCTGGTGGCACGTAAAAAGCACTATCCAAATCATGGCCACTGCCAGACTCCCCTGGCACCTGTGCCGGTGGCACGTAAAAAGCATTCACTGCACTCACGGAGTGGTTGGGCATCCAGCTGTAGAAACACTTCCAGATCAGATTGGGCCTGGTGCAGCCCCTGGCTTCCCAGACCTTGGTCGAACTGTCCAACCCATGCTAGCATGGAAAACGGACGTTAAACGATGATGATGATGATGATGATGTTTAAGTAAATATATACATATTTAAGAATTCCACTATTTTGTCTCATAGTTATATTCATCAGTCTTTCTTTACAGACCAGTAAACCTGAGTTCTTGCTGACTTTTCCTCACAGAGTAACCAGCTTTTTCTTCACTGTAAGTGTGTCTTTCATTTTTATTGATAACTAGCAGTATCGCCCGGCGTTGCTCGGGTTTGTAAGGGAAATAACTATATAAGCAATTTTAGAGATGTAAAGTATAATAGCCATCTCAATATAGCTAACCACAAAGGTGGGGGTGTAACAGTAGCTTTTTACGTTCTGGGATTTAATAATAAATTTTTAGAGAGTTACTTCCCTTATATATGCCAAAAATGCATTAAAAATGGGAAAAATTGATGGTAAATTTTTTTTTAAATCGTAGACTCATCGTAGACGTGCACTAATACCCAGAAGGGCTCAATATGAATCACGACTATAAGATACCTGGTTTTAGTTAAACTGCACCGCAAAATGTGGGAGTAGTTAGGAATCTAAATCGTAGGAGACAGACAGCACACAACCTCCCTTTTATATATAAAGATTGTTGTTTAGTCGTGGATTTGTTTTGATCCACAAGATCTATGATCAATGATGATCCAGCCATAACCATTTTGTCTTTTACTCAAACAAGTATATCTGGGAGTACTTTTTGTGATGTGCTCTTGTTGCTGTTCAGCCTAGATCAGATCTGATCCACTACACCTATTCTGTGGAGGCACATGGCCTAGTGGTTAGAGCAGTGGACTCGCGGTCGAGGGATTGCGGGTTCAAATCTCAGACCGGGGGATGTGTGTGTTTATGAGTGAAACACCTAAGCTCCATGCGGCTCTGGCAGAAGGTAATGGTGAAACTTCTGCTGATTCTTTCACTACGACTTTCTTTCACTCTTATTCTTTGTAAACCTAGTACTTATTCTATTAGTCTCTTTTGCCAAACCGCTAAGTTACGGGTATGTAAACATACCAGCATCGTCCGCCAAACGATGTTGGGGGGAAAAATATAGATACACAAACATATACAGATGCATATATATATATATATATATATATATATATATATATATATATATATATATATATATATATATATATATATAGCAATTAAGGACAACTTCTTAATAAGGAATCTTAATAAGAAATTATCAGGTAGATAGCGTGAAAAACCTCATAAGAGAAAAATTTCGAAAATAATTCTTTCTTATTGAACATATTAATTTATATATAGAGGGCATTATTATCCAAAGATGCCACACGCTAAGAGGGACAAAAAGAGGGACAATAATGCCCTCTATATATAAAAATATATATATATATATATTTTTTTTTTTTTTACTTCTTTCAGTCATTTGACTGCGGCCATGCTGGAGCACCGCCTTTAGTCGAGCAAATCGACCCTGGGATTTATTCTTTGTAAGCCCAGTACTTATTCTATTG
This sequence comes from Octopus sinensis, assembly GCF_006345805.1. NCBI lineage: Eukaryota > Metazoa > Mollusca > Cephalopoda > Octopoda > Octopodidae > Octopus > Octopus sinensis. Next base: position 8,132,452 of record NC_043025.1, read on the forward strand.
GTCTCTTTTGCTGAACCGCTAAGTGACGGGGATGTAAACAGACCAGCATCGGTTGTCAAGCAATGCTAGGGGATCAAACACAAACACACACATACACATATATATATATATATATATACATATATACGACAGGTTTCTTTCAGTTTCCGTCTACCAAATCCACTCACAAGGCATTGGTCGGCCCGGGGCTATAGCAGAAGACACTTGCCCAAGGTGCCACGCAGTGAAACTGAACCCGGAACCATGTGGTTGGTTAGCAAGCTACTTACCACACAGCCACTCCTATATACGACGGGCTTCTTTCAGTTTCCTTCTATCAAATCCACTCACAAGGCTTTGGTCGGCCCGAGGCCATAGTAGAAGACACTTGCCCAAGGTGCCATGCAGTGGGACTGAACCTGGAACCATGTGGTTGGTAAGCAAGCTACTTACCACACAGCCACTCCTATATACGACAGGCTTCTTTCAGTTTCCTTCTATCAAATCCACTCACAAGGCTTTGGTCGGCCGAGGCCATAGTAGAAGACACTTGCCCAAGGTGCCATGCAGTGGGACTGAACCCGGAACCATGTGGTTGGTAAGCAAGCTACTTACCACAAAGCCACTCCTACACCTACAAACTGTCCCCATCCATATGCATCATATGACCAAACCAGCACAATATTCTTTCTTGAACGCCACAACTTATTCCTCTTTTGCGCTCTGTCATACATGTCCACTGACATTGCACATCCAACAAACCATACCAGCTTCGTTCCTCTCTAGGCTTCGCAGTCTTCAGCAGTCAGGGCTCATGTCTCACTACCTTGTAATTTTGCTGTTCATACACATGAGCTGGAGGATGTGGAGTCCTTCGTCGACCTGGGTTCAACGGTGGTTCCAACGGTTGCTGTTCATACACATGAGCTGGAGGATGTGGAGTCCTTAGTCGACCTGGGTTCAACGGTGGTTCCAACGGTTGCTGTTCATACACATGAGCTGGAGGATGTGGAGTCCTTTGTCGACCTGGGTTCAACGGTGGTTCCAACGGTTGCTGTTCATACACATGAGCTGGAGGATGTGGAGTCCTTCGTCGACCTGGGTTCAACGGTGGTTCCAACGGTTGCTGTTCATACACATGAGCTGGAGGATGTGGAGTCCTTCGTCGACCTGGGTTCAACGGTGGTTCCAACGGTTGCTGTTCATACACATGAGCTGGAGGATGTGGAGTCCTTTGTCGACCTGGGTTCAACGGTGGTTCCAACGGTTGCTGTTCATACACATGAGCTGGAGGATGTGGAGTCCTTTGTCGACCTGGGTTCAACGGTGGTTCCAACGGTTGCTGTTCATACACATGAGCTGGAGGATGTGGAGTCCTTCGTCGACCTGGGTTCAACGGTGGTTCCAACGGTTGCTGTTCATACACATGAGCTGGAGGATGTGGAGTCCTTTGTCGACCTGGGTTCAACGGTGGTTCCAACGGTTGCTGTTCATACACATGAGCTGGAGGATGTGGAGTCCTTCGTCGACCTGGGTTCAACGGTGGTTCCAACGGTTGCTGTTCATACACATGAGCTGGAGGATGTGGAGTCCTTTGTCGACCTGGGTTCAACGGTGGTTCCAACGGTTGCTGTTCATACACACATGAGCTGGAGGATGTGGAGTCCTTCGTCGACCTGGGTTCAACGGTGGTTCCAACGGTTGCTGTTCATACACATGAGCTGGAGGATGTGGAGTCCTTCGTCGACCTGGGTTCAACGGTGGTTCCAACGGTTGCTGTTCATACACACATGAGCTGGAGGATGTGGAGTCCTTCGTCGACCTGGGTTCAACGGTGGTTCCAACGGTTGCTGTTCATACACACATGAGCTGGAGGATGTGGAGTCCTTCGTCGACCTGGGTTCAACGGTGGTTCCAACGGTTGCTGTTCATACACATGAGCTGGAGGATGTGGAGTCCTTCGTCGACCTGGGTTCAACGGTGTGGTTCCAACGGTTGCTGTTCATACACATGAGCTGGAGGATGTGGAGTCCTTCGTCGACCTGGGTTCAACAGTGGTTCCAACGGTTGCTGTTCATACACATGAGCTGGAGGATGTGGAGTCCTTCGTCGACCTGGGTTCAACGGTGGTTCCAACGGTTGCTGTTCATACACATGAGCTGGAGGATGTGGAGTCCTTCGTCGACCTGGGTTCAACGGTGGTTCCAACGGTTGCTGTTCATACACATGAGCTGGAGGATGTGGAGTCCTTCGTCGACCTGGGTTCAACGGTGGTTCCAACGGTTGCTGTTCATACACATGAGCTGGAGGATGTGGAGTCCTTCGTCGACCTGGGTTCAACAGTGGTTCCAACGGTTGCTGTTCATACACATGAGCTGGAGGATGTGGAGTCCTTCGTCGACCTGGGTTCAACAGTGGTTCCAACGGTTGCTGTTCATACACATGAGCTGGAGGATGTGGAGTCCTTCGTCGACCTGGGTTCAACAGTGGTTCCAACGGTTGCTGTTCATACACATGAGCTGGAGGATGTGGAGTCCTTCGTCGACCTGGGTTCAACGGTGGTTCCAACGGTTGCTGTTCATACACATGAGCTGGAGGATGTGGAGTCCTTCGTCGACCTGGGTTCAACGGTGGTTCCAACGGTTGCTGTTCATACACAAGAGCTGGAGGATGTGGAGTCCTTCGTCGACCTGGGTTCAACGGTGGTTCCAACGGTTGCTGTTCATACACATGAGCTGGAGGATGTGGAGTCCTTCGTCGACCTGGGTTCAACGGTGGTTCCAACGGTTGCTGTTCATACACATGAGCTGGAGGATGTGGAGTCCTTCGTCGACCTGGGTTCAACGGTGGTTCCAACGGTTGCTGTTCATACACATGAGCTGGAGGATGTGGAGTCCTTCGTCGACCTGGGTTCAACGGTGGTTCCAACGGTTGTTGTTCATACACATGAGCTGAGGATGTGGAGTCCTTCGTCGACCTGGTTCAACGGTGGTTCCAACGTTGCTGTTCATACACATGAGCTGGAGGATGTGGAGTCCTTCGTCGACCTGGGTTCAACGGTGGTTCCAACGGTTGCTGTTCATACACATGAGCTGGAGGATGTGGAGTCCTTCGTCGACCTGGGTTCAACGGTGGTTCCAACGGTTGCTGTTCATACACATGAGCTGGAGGATGTGGAGTCCTTCGTCGACCTGGGTTCAACGGTGGTTCCAACGGTTGCTGTTCATACACATGAGCTGGAGGATGTGGAGTCCTTTGTCGACCTGGGTTCAACGGTGGTTCCAACGGTTGCTGTTCATACACATGAGCTGGAGGATGTGGAGTCCTTGTCGACCTGGGTTCAACGGTGGTTCCAACGGTTGCTGTTCATACACATGAGCTGGAGGATGTGGAGTCCTTCGTCGACCTGGGTTCAACGGTGGTTCCAACGGTTGCTGTTCATACACATGAGCTGGAGGATGTGGAGTCCTTCGTCGACCTGGGTTCAACGGTGGTTCCAACGGTGCTGTTCATACACATGAGCTGGAGGATGTGGAGTCCTTCGTCGACCTGGGTTCAACGGTGGTTCCAACGGTTGCTGTTCATACACATGAGCTGGAGGATGTGGAGTCCTTCGTCGACCTGGGTTCAACGGTGGTTCCAACGGTTGCTGTTCATACACATGAGCTGGAGGATGTGGAGTCCTTCGTCGACCTGGGTTCAACGGTGTGGTTCCAACGGTTGCTGTTCATACACATGAGCTGGAGGATGTGGAGTCCTTGTCGACCTGGGTTCAACGGTGGTTCCAACGGTTGCTGTTCATACACATGAGCTGGAGGATGTGGAGTCCTTCGTCGACCTGGGTTCAACGGTGGTTCCAACGGTTGCTGTTCATACACATGAGCTGGAGGATGTGGAGTCCTTCGTCGACCTGGGTTCAACGGTGGTTCCAACGGTTGCTGTTCATACACATGAGCTGGAGGATGTGGAGTCCTTTGTCGACCTGGGTTCAACGGTGGTTCCAACGGTTGCTGTTCATACACATGAGCTGGAGGATGGGAGTCCTTCGTCGACCTGGGTTCAACGGTGGTTCCAACGGTTGCTGTTCATACACATGAGCTGGAGGATGTGGAGTCCTTTGTCGACCTGGGTTCAACGGTGGTTCCAACGGTTGCTGTTCATACACATGAGCTGGAGGATGTGGAGTCCTTCGTCGACCTGGGTTCAACGGTGGTTCCAACGTTGCTGTTCATACACATGAGCTGGAGGATGTGGAGTCCTTCGTCGACCTGGGTTCAACGGTGGTTCCAACGGTTGCTGTTCATACACATGAGCTGGAGGATGTGGAGTCCTTTGTCGACCTGGGTTCAACGGTGTTCCAACGGTTGCTGTTCATACACATGAGCTGGAGGATGTGGAGTCCTTCGTCGACCTGGGTTCAACGGTGGTTCCAACGGTTGCTGTTCATACACATGAGCTGGAGGATGTGGAGTCCTTCGTCGACCTGGGTTCAACGGTGGTTCCAACGGTTGCTGTTCATACACATGAGCTGGAGGATGTGGAGTCCTTCGTCGACCTGGGTTCAACGGTGGTTCCAACAGTTGCTGTTCATACACATGAGCTGGAGGATGTGGAGTCCTTTGTCGACCTGGGTTCAACGGTGGTTCCAACAGTTGCTGTTCATACACATGAGCTGGAGGATGTGGAGTCCTTTGTCGACCTGGGTTCAACGGTGGTTCCAACGGTTGCTGTTCATACACATGAGCTGGAGGATGTGGAGTCCTTCGTCGACCTGGGTTCAACGGTGGTTCCAACGGTTGCTGTTCATACACATGAGCTGGAGGATGTGGAGTCCTTCGTCGACCTGGGTTCAACGGTGGTTCCAACGGGCCAGGGTGCAGCCGAGGTCAAGCGTCGCACAGGTGTCGCCAGGGCCGCACTTGTGCGCCTCCAGCAGTGCCTGTGGGACAGAAGAGAAATCTCCTCGGTGACCAAAGGGTGAATCTACCCGACCGTCGTTCGTACTATCCTCCTCTATGGTTGCGAAACATGGCCTATGAGGGTAGTCGATCAGCGAAGGCTGGAGGTGTTCTTTGCTGCTGATGCATTGATCAGGTCCCTACAGCCAGTCTTCGTCATTGCCTGAATCTCCGGCCCTTCCCTTCGGTGCTTTTACAACGGCGCTTAAGGTGGTTCGGTCATGCGGCCCGGAGTCCAGAGGGCGAGCTGATTCGCGATGTCCTTCTCCCACCTCCACTCCCCAGTTGGGGCAAACGTACGGGCGGATAGCTGAAGACCTGGGTAACGACAATAAAGGAGGACCTCTCTGAACTATCAGGTCTGCAGGTGGTCGGTCTGCACAGATGGAACCGCGAATGGCTCACTGTCTCCAGTGACCTCGCACGGGACCATCGAGTGTGGACCGCCATGGTTCGTGATGCAGTTAGGACCAGAGAAGAAGCCGGCTCAACCCACCCTGGGTGAACGCCGTCACAAGTACAAGTATAAGTAAAGTATACACATGTGCCATACAATCTTCTTTTCCACTCAGAAAGGGAGACCTTTCTTTCACGTCCATGCAGGCACGGGCCAGACAGTTTGGTAGGGTCCTGTGAGCTGATGGGCTGTGTTGGGCTCTAGGTGCAGACATGCCAGTGTGGGCAAGAAACTTACTTCTCAACCATGTAGTTTGGGTTCAGTCCCTCTGTGCAGCACTTTGAACAAGCATCTTCGACTAAAGCCCCAGATTCATCAAAGATTTGTCAGTGGATTTGGCTAACAAAAACTGAAAGAAACCCGACATATACATATACATACACACAGTAATACACACACACACACGCACATACACACACACAACAATACACACACACTGATAATATATATATATATATAGAGAGAGAGGGGGAGAGATAGATAAATGGGTGGATAGATAACTGGTGTTACTTTGTTTATGTCCTGTTAATGTAGTGGTTCAGTAAAAGAGACCAATAGAATAAGT
>NC_043025.1:8143410-8185910 GCF_006345805.1 Octopus sinensis
GGATGGATGGATGACTGGATGGATGGATGGATGGCTGACTGAGTGGATGGGTGGATGGATGGATGGATGGCTGACTGAGTGGATGGGTGGATGGATGGATGGATGGCTGACGGATGGATGGATGGATGGATGGATGGCTGACTGGATAGGTGGATGGATGGATGGATGGAAGGATGGATGGATGGATGGATGGATGGATGGATGGCTGACTGGATGGATGGATGGATGGATGGATGGATGGATGGCTGACTGGGTGGATGGATGGATGGATGGATGGATGGATGGATGGATGGATGGATGGATTGATGGATGGCTGACTGGGTTGATGGATGGATGGATGGATGATTGACTGGATGGATGGATGGATGGATGGCTGACTGGGTGGATGGATGGATGGATGGATTGATGGATGGATGGCTGACTGAATGGATGGATGGATGGATGGATTGATGGATGGCTGACTGGGTGGATGGATGGATGGATGGATTGATGGATGGAAGGATGGATGGCTGACTGGATGGATGGATGGATGGATGGATGGAAGCTTGAGTTTACCAAAATTCAACAAGTTAGTTGTTTAGCAAGTTTATGTTTTATATTGAAAGAAAAGAAGGCAGATATCAATAATGGAAAATCTTAAACAATAAAATAGCCAATAAATAAAACTATTACATCTATCTTCAATATCACTGTGCAACAAATTTCAGGTTCAAAAAAAGTACAAGTTAAGTAAGACTTGTTTCTGGGTCAAAAAATTGTCCTGATTCTGATTCTGACCTTTATTTCTCCAGATTAGGCACCGTTTTCCTGTACCATGAACCATATGTTTTATAATATACTGCATAATATCGTGTATTGAACACAACTTTGCAAATACTGAAAGTTACAAAAAACAAAACAAAAATTTAGTTGATATAACAAAACATATATTGGTTATGAATTAAAAGTGGAAGCGCAATGGCCCAGTGGTTAGGGCAGCGGACTCGCCGTCATAGGATCACGGTTTCGATTCCCAGACCGGGCGTTGTGAGTGTTTATTGAGCGAAAACACCTAAAGCTCCACGAGGCTCCGGCAGGGGATGGTGGTGATCCCTGCAGTACTCTTTCACCACAACTTTCTCTCACTCTTACTTCCTGTTTCTGTTGTACCTGTATTTCAAAGGGCCGGCCTTGTCACTCTCTGTGTCATGCTGAATATCCCCGAGAACTACGTTAAGGGTACACGTGTCTGTGGAGTGCTCAGCCACTTACACGTTAATTTCACGAGCAGGCTGTTCCGTTGGTCCCTCTAAACCTTTTGTGCAGAGTGTGATCTTCTTTTTTTATACTCCAGCAGTAGTCTGCCAACATGCCAGGGTTTTATTTTCCTTTGACTCGTCACTCCATCACGGAAATATTCTGATGGAATCTTTCGCCATGTTCATCACTCACATTCCGAAGATTTTCCGCAAAAAATACTCCCAATGCAAGTGAAGCACATGAACTTTTAGAGACGTGTTACATCCCATATCATGATAATAACTCAGCAGATCATTTACAACTTCCACATAGTCTTCTGAACGATGGTTGCCCAGGAAGTTATAGCAAACTTTCTTGAATGACTCAAAGGCAAGCTTCTCTTTTCTCTTGAGATGTGTGATGAAGGTTTCATCAAGTACAATTTTTCGAATTTGGGACCCTATGAAGAAACCTTTAATTTTAGCTTGACTCAGGGAAGGGAACTTTTCTGCAAGATATTCAAATGCAGAGGATTCCTTGTCCAAGGCTTTCACAAATTGCTTAAACAAAGTTTAATATGCAAAGGTGGTAAAAAAAAATTCTATTACTTTTCACGAGTGGTTTGTGCACAATGTTGTGTTTTCCTTGCTCAATTTCATCTCGGATCGGCCAATCCTTGCGTACATAATGTTCAGCTTATGACGGAGTTCAGTCAGGCCACGTTCGGATGGTTCTCTTACGTGCCACCGGCACTGGTATCACAGCTACGATTTCCATTGATGTTGATTGATTACGATTTTGATTTTCAATTGCCTCAACAGGTCTTCACAAGTAGGGTTTGTGTCACAAGAAATGAAAGGTATGCATAAGTGGGCTGGCTACGTCCCAGGTAGAGGCCACAGGATTATGGCCTCACTTGTCCTGCTGGGTCTTCTAAGGGTATACAGCGATAATTTTGTAGAAACCATGCCTAATTTAACAAAAAGAAGGCCAGAAATGGATTTCCCATGTCATTTTGCATATAAAAATGGCCACAGATCTCTTATACTTTTTTGAGTGTTGCACAGTGTATTCTATCCTTCCAGTATACTTTTATTATGAATATTCCAAGGTAAACATGCTTACCATATCTCTTTGTAATTTTAATACAGCCCAATAAAAAATCGTAAATGTTATACTTTTCAAATAAACTTCATTTTGAAAATGCATATAAATAAATGTTTTTAAGGCCATTTTTATTTATATTTTCCCTTAAAGTAGTTATATGGGCATAGCATAATGAAAAAATGGCATCAGAGGGGCGATGCATGTCCTGTGCGTAGATCAACTTTTTTCATAGGCAAAAAAATTTTAATGTTATTTTAGGGGGTTTAGAATTAAAATTAAGAAAAAATAACATAAAATGAAGATTCTCTAATTTTTCGCTGTAGAATCATACATGTTCAAAAAAATAACTTTTTATTTCAATAGTCTTACGGTGAAATGCTAAAATATGAGTTGACAAAGAAAATCAAAGGTTATTCAACATACAATTTGCATATGAGTAAAATTTACATGATAGAATAAATGATTATTCAAATAATAATCATGATTATGAAAAATATATGAAAGATTTGTAGAAAACATTGCATAGAATTTGAGAAGTGTTTTCAACATCTTTCAAATGTACTGTAGTTCATTGTGGGATATAAATAATATAACCACTTGTATATTGGGAAATTTGAAAGTTTGACTTCCTTTTCAATTTTTTTTCTTTTCTAATTATCACCATTATAAGTATTTATATTTCAGTGAAATTAAGAAACTTTATTCTCTAGAAAAACGCCGCCGCCGTGGTGATCTCATTCTTGCTCACAACATCATAAGTGGAAAGTGTAACCTCCCAAAGGAGCTGTTCTTCACTCCTGCTCCAGAGCGTCGGCTGTGGGGTCACTCTGAAAAGCTCTATCTGCGACGATTTCATCTCAATCGAAGGAGAGGGGCTTTCTCCGTCCGGGTTGCGGACTCGTGGAATAAGCTGCCGGACGAGATGGTGAAGATGTCGACGACCGCTAGGTTCAAAGTCTCCCTTGACCACAAGTGGCCTGAACTCTTTGCATGAACACCACCCTGTAAATAACTCTATGTCCCCCTACATGGCCTTGCTTTTTGCTTTTTGAGCCAAAAAATTAACTAACTAACTAACTAACTCGCAAATAAACGAAACCCTCGAATCCATCACTACACACACACACACACTCAGAGTCACATATCTTTGAACGTATTTATGTATGTCTGTATGTACCCACATGTGTCTATGTTCAGAGGTACACCATGGTCTATGCACACACAGACTAGGGTCAATTCATATGAAAAAGAAAGTGAACAAAATGAAATACTTACAGAAAATATTGCATAGAATTTGAAAAATGTTTTCAACTTCTTTCAGTGATGGCAGGTAACTCAAATGCATTGTAGTTTGTTGTAGGATATAAATAATATGACCATTTGCTTATCAGGAAATTTGTTAGTGCAATTTTTTTCTGTTACACCCTTACACCATTATAGGTATTTATACTCTGGTGAAATTAAGAAATCAACTTGTATCCATCACTCTACTTACACACACACACAGAGTCACATATCTATGTATGTATTTATGTATGTTTGAAGATAATCAAACCAAATTTTCATCATTTTGAGTCACAGTTACTCACCCAATGAGTAATTTGGTGAAGATCTATTCAGTAATTTTGCAAACACAGAAAAATAAAGATGAGTGATTACAATACCCTGCTTTCACTTTCGCACACCGGGTAATAAAAAGATGAAATATGTTATTACGGAGATGTACTTGCACAGCAAGTGACATGATCTGAGATCGTGTGCTGGAACGAAAGCAATTGCAGTATGGAAGGTGTTTATAAGCCATTTAAGAAACACACAAAAACCATTAGATTCACTTCAACATTTAAATTTAATTTGTTAAAATATTTTTGTCACTTTGAGACCGCAACCTGTTCACTGACAAAAATATTTTGACAAATTAAATTTAAATGTTGAAGTGAATCTAACGGTTTTTGTGTGTTTCTTAAATGACTTATAAACACCTTCCACACTGAAATTGAAATATGTTATGTTTTACAAATAAAATCTACTTTAAAACTTCTGTTTTCCTTCTAAAATAATTACTATGAGGGAGTATAATTTTAAAAAGCCACTTGATGCGATCCTCAGGCATCAGTTTGCCAATATGTATCTTCAATTAACTCTCTTTTTTTAGCTGTGAATTAGTGTTTTATGTATTTAAGCCTAGAGGCTGAGGCCATACTGGGGCCCAAATGTTTTTCACCTAAATATATTAGGTGCAGGCATGGCTTTGTGGTTAAGAAGCTGTCTTTGACTCTTGTAGTTTTTGGTTCAGTTCCACTGATTGGCACTTTGGGTAGAGATTATCTTCCACTATAGCCCCAGGCAACAAATGCCTTGTGAGTTAATTTGATAGACAGAAGCTGTGTTGAAGCCCATTGTATAAATATATATATATATATATATATATATATATATATATATGTATACGTTTAAATATTTGTTGTGCAAGATTTTTTATGTGAAGTCGTGTGTTGAAACAGATATTGTTATATTTCGGAATATAACACACACCACAACATATGACAATAGAGGATCCTGAAAACATAATAAATACACAGATAAATAAACTAATAGAAATAAATAGCTATATATGTGTATATGTATATATGTGTATATATATGTATATATATATATATATATATATATATATATATATATATATATGTAGACGCTTTTTTTAAAATATTTTTTTTATTTATATATATATATTTTTTTTTTCGATTCGATTTATCATTATTATTACTAGTATTGTTGTTATACATACATACAAGCATATGTAATGATAATAATAAGTGGATGTAAACACATGAACAAAATAAGAATAAACAAAAACTACAAAAACAAAATACAAATTACATGAACATATATAAACAGAAGATACAAATATTACAGGCATCCCCCTCCCCCCACATACACACACTAAATAAACATAAACGCACATAGAGATATAAGCATGCGCAAATGAAGACATACAATAGAAATACAAAATGACTGACGGTTAGTAAGGAGAGACACAAATAAGAAAGAAGAAAACAAAGGACCACTGATGCGGTCACAGGAGTGTGACGAAAGAACTCTGGCCGAAATAAGATTAAGATTAATGTAAAAAATAAATAACACTGAAGCAAATTAACACCAAATATATAGAGCGTGTGTTTTTATTGGCTAAACTGGCAAAATGACCATTCCGAAATATAACAATATATATATATATATTACTCTTTTACTTGTTTCAGTCATTTGACTGCGGCCATGCTGGAGCACCGCCTTTAGTCGAGCAAATCGACCCCAGGACTTATTCTTTGTAAGCCTAGTACTTTTTCTATCGGTCTCTTTTACCAAACCTCTAAGTGACGGGGATGTAAGCACACCAGCATCGGTTGTCAAGCAATGCTAGGAGGACAAACACAGACACACAAACACACACACACACACATATATATATATATACATATATACGACAGGCTTCTTTCAGTTTCCGTCTACCAAATCCACTCACAAGGCTTTGGTCGGCCCGAGGCTATAGAAAACACTTGCCCAAGGTGCCACGCAGTGGAACTGAACCCAGAACCATGTGGTTGGTAAGCAAGCTACTTACCACACAGCCACTCCTGCGCCTATGTATATATATATATATGTATATATATATATATATATATGTATATATATATATATATGTATATATATATATATATGTATATATATATATATATGTATATATATATATATATATGTATATATATATATGTATATATATATATATATATATGTATATATATATATATATATATATATATATATATATATATATATAATATATATATATATGTATAGGAGGGAGAGGTAACCAGAAACGTTCTCTGTGAGACAAACCCACTGTAGTTCAGACTTCCACTGCTAGAAGCCACTTGATGCGATCCTCAGGCATCAGTCTACCAACCAGCATTGCTGGGTTAAGTTGTACAGCCACTTTCTCCCCTGTTTGTCAATTTTTGTGATGGCTGAAATGAAGGAACAGTGTGCCTCTATACAATTCTGTTTCCTGCTGGGGCGGGGATGGATGCTGAAACTGTTGTCATGCTTCAGCATTTATTTTATTCACAAGAGTTCACATCAAGTTTCTTGTATATCGACAACAAAAACTCATTGTCTTTCTTTCAATTATATTTCAGCTAAATGCTACATTTAAAGAATCCCTTGTGAAACCAGGCCATGAAGCAGAACTGGTAATCCAGAGCAACCCTAATACAACTGCCTTTGTCGCTGCTGTTGACAAGAGTGTCTTGTTACTCTCTAAGAAAACGGATTCGATCTCTGAAATGGTAAGTTGTCTTTAAAAACTTTCTGATGCCAAATTGATGACACGACTACTCTGACTTGAAGTGTCTTTTGTGAATTATAACTGTAAATTGTAATTCAAAGTTATATTCTAAACATCATTTTAATATACCAACGTATATTCATCTTTACAATTACTACCAGAAACATTGGCTCAGGATTGTTTTCTTCTGACACATCTATATTACCCAATGTAACCCTTGCTAATGTAAGATATTTGGGTATAAATATATACATACATACCCCACCCTATATATATATATATATATATATATATATATTTATATATACTAGCAGTATCGCCCGGCGTTGCTCAGGTTTGTAAGGGAAATAAGTATAAAGCATTTTTAGAGAGTTATAGCCAAAAAATAGCAAAAAAATGGAAAAAAATGATGGTAAATTTTTTTTGAGAGTTAAAAAAGGATGGAGTTGCGTCCCCTAGACAGTTTGTGGTTCATGTTTCTGATTCTCGACCCCATGTCGAATTTATCGATTTTTTTCAGAACTGGGGGAACTTTTCAACATTTTGGCTGCGTTAGTTTTGAATTATGACATTGGGCTATGTGTGTGTCAAGTTTCATCAGAATCGGTTGAAAGCCGTGGTCAGGGTGAGGGTACAAGCAAACAGACACACAGAAACACGCACAGACAAACTGCCGTTTATATATATATATATATATATAATATATATATATATATATATATATATATATATATATATATATATATTGAAGGCACAAGGCTCAGTGGTTAGACCGCCGACCTTATGATCGTGAGGTTGTGAGTTCGATTCTCGGACCGGGCTGCGTGTTGTGTTCTTGAGCAAAACACTTTATTTCACGTTGCTCCAGTTCACTCAGCTGTAGAAATGAGTTGCAACGTCACAGGTGTCAAGCTGTATCGGCCTTTGCCTTTCCCTTGGATAACATCAGTGACGTGGAGAGAGGAGGCTGGTATGCATGGGCGACTGCTGGTCTTCTATAAACAATTTTGCCCGGACTTTTGCCTCGGAGGGTAACTTTCTAGGTGCAACCCCATGGTCATTTATGACCGAAGGGGGTCTCCTCTCCTCTTATATATATATTATATACACTTATTTAAAAACAGCAGAATATATATATATATATATATATATATATACACTTTATTTAAAAACAGCAGAAATATATATATATATATATATATATATATATATATATATACACTTTATTTAAAAACAGCAGAAATATATATATATATATATATATATATATATATACACTTTATTTAAAAACAGCAGAAATATATATATATATATATATATATATATACACTTTATTTAAAAACAGCAGAAATATATATATATATATATATATATATATATATACACTTTATTTAAAAACAGCAGAAATATATATATATATATATATATATATATACACTTTATTTAAAAACAGCAGAAATATATATATATATATATATATATATATATATATATATTATATATATATATATGTATGTATATATATATATTGTTACGACCTGCCGTCGCTCAACTCAGACTCAGCACCCTAAGTCGAGCGACGACGACTATGCTCAGTCAAACAGAAATCCACCACAGAAAGCGGGGGTTGGGCAGCGAACGCAAACCAGTAACCGGAGACAACAACAACAACAGGAGAGAGACAGCGGAGGCAATACAGAATTTGGAAAACAATCAAAGCAAAGTCTTTCTTCTTTTAACACAGTCTCTTTCTCTTTTCTTTTCTCCTCTTTCTAACACAATGTTCTGTTCCTTTTAGAAACACATCTTACAGTTCTTTTTTTTTTCTTTCTTTTCACAGTTTATGTCACAGAGTCTTTTCTTTTTCCAAACATCAGAATTCAAAAACACAAACCAATCAAAAACATAAATAAACATCACCGCATGTTTCTCGTCCACAACAACTCCTCACAAACCCGACTATAAGTAGTCCAGCTCCTTTGCTGTTATCCTCTTCTCTACCTCTCGCTTGCCAATTTCTCAATCTTCTCTGCTTGTCTTCCTCGCCCCTTGCCAACTGTCATCCCCTGGCTGGCTGTCTGTATCGACTTGCTGTCGCAACCGAACTCTTCTCCGACCCTTTGCTGTCTGATCTTCTAGCACCAGTTCATCGCATTTTAAAGGGTGGCATTTTTATTTTTTTGTAACCTTTCCCTGACTGTGTAGGGATCAAAATGCCACTTCCTAACTCATTATTTACTGTTGCCGTTGACAAGACAAAGACCCATTATTTCTTTTCCCCGCCGGGTCGACTCCAGCCAACCGAACTAGGTCACCGCATTTTCCCTGTTTTTTTTTCACCTCCGTAACAATATAATACAAATAAGAAAATGGAGAAACAAATTCATCTCGTTCATCAACTTACAGATATTACAATTTAACATTATTTATCAATTATACAAATGAGAACATCAAAAGCAAACAAAGCATTATATAAATCAATAGGTAATATAATAATAATAATAATAATAATAATAATAATAATAATAATACAAATACATATTTTAAAAGTCATATTATAAATTATTGAAATTCATAAACTATTCTTACAGCTGTTTCAGCCTATGGTCAAAAGTCAATCCAACTTATATTGCCTATAGATGTCAGTATATTATGAATTTTCTGCTGCTTAAAATAAAGTATATATATATAAATATATATATAAATATATACTGTATATAAAATCCCTACTGGGAACAACCAAGTTTAAAAATTTGCTGAATCTCACTCCTAAGGGAATCATACATTGCTTATAAACTCTATATGTGGAAGGACTCATTAAACCCTGTTGGACTTTTGGACTTTACCTCATAGGATATTGGAATATTGCATATATACCATTATGCCTAAAAACTGGATCTACAACTTCAATACCCATACATATCTTGCATCTATTTTCTTTCCTCCACCTCACTCTCTATTTTGTATCACATCGAAACTAACTATGACTTAACCTTTCCTCTCACATCGTCTCCGATGAAGGGATATAATAAATAAATATCCTCGAAACAGCTGTAAGACATTCTATCTATAAATGCTCTAATATCTATTCAGCCTCGGTTTTTTATCTTATTATGCAAAAAATTCACATATATACATATATATATATACACACACACACACACATACTCACACACAAACACACACACACACACACACCACACACACACACGTAAATATGTAAGTATACATGTGTGTGTCATGCAATCAAGGTAAAGTAGATGTTAAAAAGATGATGGCAATGGTGGCTGATCAACGGGAGGAGAATATATGTATACAAACTACATTTTGTATCTTTTCAGATTTTCAATGGAATGATTCACAAACAAATCTACCCCTCTCACTCTTCTTGGGGATTCAATTCTCTGGAGGAATTTTACGTAAGTAAACACAAAAGTATTTAAACTACATCTTTTGATTAATTGATATTTTCAATTCTGTTTATATCAATACAATGTGGTTCCATATCCAGTCAATAAATACACTCTGTCTGCACACCATGTCCATCCATCAGGTCAAATTTACACACTGTGTCTTTCTATCCAATCGACATCTACACACTATGTCCATCAATCCAGTCAACATTTACACAACATGTCCATCTATCCAGTCAACATCTACACACCATGCCCATCTATCCAGTCAACATTTACACGCAGTGCTTTTCTATCCAATTGACATCTACACACTATGTCCATCGATCCAGTCAACATCTACACACTATGTCCATCTATCCTGTCAACATTTACACGCAGTGCTTTTCTATCCAATCAACAGCTACACGCTATGTCCATTGATCCAGTCAACATTTGCACAACATGTCCATCTATCCAGTCAACATCTACACACTATGTCCATCTATCCTGTCAACATTTACACGCAGTGCTTTTCTATCCAATCGACGTCTACTTGCTATGTCCATCGATCCAGTCAACATTTACATACTATGTCCATCTATCCAGTCAACATCTACACACCAAGCCCATCTATCCAGTCAACGTTTACACACCATGCCCATCTATCCAATCAACATTTACACACTATGTCCATCTATCCAGTCAACATTTACATACTATGTCCATCTATCCAGTCAACATTTACATACTATGTCCATCTATCCAGTCAAAATTTACACACCATACCCATCTATCCTGTCAACGTTTACACACTGTGCTTTTCTATCTGATTGACATCTACACACTATATCCATCTATCCAGTCAACATTTACATACTATGTCCATCTATCCAGTCAACATTTACATACTATGTCCATCTATCCAGTCAACATTTACATACTATGTCCATCTATCCAGTCAACATTTACACACTGTGTCCATATATCCAGTCAACATTTACATACTATGTCCATCTATCCAGTCAACATTTACAGACAATATCCATCTATCCAGTCAACATTTACATACTATGTCCATCTATCCAGTCAACATTTACAGACAATATCCATCTATCCAGTCAACATCTACACACTATGTCCATCTATCCAGTCAACATTTACATACTATGTCCATCTATCCAGTCAACATTTACACACTATGTCCATCTATCCAGTCAACATTTACATACTATATCCATCTATCCAGTCAACATTTACACACTGTGTCCATCTATCCAGTCAACAATTACATACTATGTCCATCTATCCAGTCAACATTTACATACTATGTCCATCTATCCAGTCAACATTTACATACTATGTCCATCTATCCAGTCAAAATTTACACACCATGCCCTTCTATCCTGTCAACGTTTACACACTGTGCTTTTCTATCTGATTGACATCTACACACTATATCCATCTATCCAGTCAACATTTACATACTATGTCCATCTATCCAGTCAACATTTACATACTATGTCCATCTATCCAGTCAAAATTTACACACCATGCCCTTCTATCCTGTCAACGTTTACACACTGTGCTTTTCTATCTGATTGACATCTACACACTATATCCATCTATCCAGTCAACATTTACATACTATGTCCATCTATCCAGTCAACATTTACATACTATGTCCATCTATCCAGTCAACATTTACATACTATGTCCATCTATCCAGTCAACATTTACACACTGTGTCCATATATCCAGTCAACATTTACATACTATGTCCATCTATCCAGTCAACATCTACACACTATGTCCATCTATCCAGTCAACATTTACATACTATATCCATCTATCCAGTCAACATTTACATACTATGTCCATCTATCCAGTCAACAATTACATACTATGTCCATCTATCCAGTCAACATTTACACACTATGTCCATCTATACAGTCAACATTTACATACTATATCCATCTATCCAGTCAACATTTACATACTATGTCCATCTATCCAGTCAACATTTACACACTATGTCCATCTATCCAGTCAACAATTACATACTATATCCATCTATCCAGTCAACATTTACATACTATGTCCATCTATCCAGTCAACAATTACATACTATGTCCATCTATCCAGTCAACATTTACACACTATGTCCATCTATACAGTCAACATTTACATACTATATCCATCTATCCAGTCAACATTTACATACTATGTCCATCTATCCTGTCAACATTTACATACTATGTCCATCTATCCAGTCAACATTTACACACTGTGTCCATCTATCCAGTCAACAATTACATACTATGTCCATCTATCCAGTCAACATTTACAGACAATATCCATCTATCCAGTCAACATCTACACACTATGTCCATCTATCCAGTCAACATTTACATACTATATCCATCTATCCAGTCAACATTTACATACTATGTCCATCTATCCAGTCAACAATTACATACTATGTCCATCTATCCAGTCAACATTTACACACTATGTCCATCTATACAGTCAACATTTACATACTATATCCATCTATCCAGTCAACATTTACATACTATGTCCATCTATCCTGTCAACATTTACATACTATGTCCATCTATCCAGTCAACTTTACATACTATGTCCATCTATCCAGTCAACAATTACATACTATGTCCATCTATCCAGTCAACATTTACAGACAATATCCATCTATCCAGTCAACATCTACACACTATGTCCATCTATCCAGTCAACATTTACATACTATATCCATCTATCCAGTCAACATTTACATACTATGTCCATCTATCCAGTCAACAATTACATACTATGTCCATCTATCCAGTCAACATTTACACACTGTGTCCATCTATCCAGTCAACATTTACACACTGTGTCCATCTATCCAGTCAACATTTACATACTATGTCCATCTATCCAGTCAACAATTACATACTATGTCCATCTATCCAGTCAACATCTACACACTGTGCCTTTCTATCCGATCGATATCTACACACTATGTCCATCTATCCAGTCTGTATTTGTATACTTCTCTCTCCCCTTTCAAAATCCATGCACTGAATGCTACACTCTAATCTGTCCAGTGCATATTGTGTCTTTGAACTTTCTCCGCTAACTTTGTTGTTCCTCTCCTTCAGCAACTTGGAATAGCAGTTTATGCTGACGAAAATATTGTTTATGGTGAGTGTTACTGTCTTTAAACTTCTTCCAGTTCTTTTTGGGATGATAGTGGTGGTTTTTATTGTGTAAATGGTGATGGCGGCAGTGGTAGTGGTGCTTGTGGTGTCGGTGTTGATGGTGGCAGATCTGTCACTGGTAGTGGTGGTGACCGTGATGGTTGTGGAGATGTTGGGGAGGGTGGTGGTAGTGGTGGTGGTAGCGGTGGTGGTGATAGTACGATTGTTGTGGAGGTCTTGGTGGTGATGGTTATGATGATGATGATCTTGATATTGGTGATGGTTGTGAGAGTATGATGGTAGTGATGGAGGTAGAGTTGGTGGTGATGGCAGTGGTGGTTGTAGTAAGGGCTGTGGTGATGGTGGTGGTTATGGCTGTAAAGGTTGTGGTGATGGTGCTGGTTATGGTAGTGGTGATTGTGGTGATAATGGTTGTGTTGTTGTTGTTGTTGTTGTTGTGGTGGTGGTGGTGGTGGCAATGGAGGTTGTTGTGGTAATTTGATGGTGATTGCTATTTCTGCAACATATATAGTTTTACTTGTTTATGAGTTTCAGTTTTTAAACGGTGGCCATGCTGGGGCAGTACTTTGAAGTGTTGGTGGAAACAAATCTATCCAAGACCTTACATTATTACATTTTTTTACTCTGGTACTCACTCTATTGGACTCCCCGGCCAAATTATTAAGTATTGGGGATGTAAATTAACCTACACCAGTTGTAAAATGGTAGGAGACAAACACAAGGGTACATATACAAATGCACATGCACACACACACACGCACACACACTCACATATATATTATCGAGGTCATTGCCAGTGCCGCTGGACTGGCTCCTGTGCAGGTGGCACATAAAAAACACTTTTTGAGCGTGGCCATTGCCAGTACCGCATGACTGGTTCTTGTGCCGTTGGCATGTAAAAGCACCTACTACACTCTCGGAGTGGTTGGCATTAAGAAGGGCATCCAGCTGTAGAAACTCTGCCAGATCAAGATTGGAGCCTGGTGCAGCCATCTGGTTTGCCAGTCCTCAGTCAAATTGTCCAACCCATGCTAGCATGGAAAGCGGACGTTAAACGATGATGATGATGATGATATATATATATATATATATTCTCTCTCTTTTACTCTTTTACTTGTTTCAGTCATTTGACTGCGGCCATGCTGGAGCACCGCCTTTAGTCGAGCAAATCGACCCCGGGATTTATTCTTTGTAGCCCAGTACTTATTCTATTGGTCTCTTTTGCCGAACCGCTAAGTAACGGGGACGTAAACACACCAGCATCGGTTATCAAGCAATGCTAGGTGGTGGCGGAGGCAGCAGCAGTAGTAGTAGTAGTGGTGGTGGTGGTGGTGGTGGTGGTGGTAGTGGTGGTAGTAGTAGTAGTAGTAGTGGCGGTGGCAGCAGCGGTGGTGGTAGTAGTAGTAGTAGTAGTAGTAGTGGTGGTGGTGGATGGTGGTGGTAGTAGTAGTGGTAGTAGTAGTAGTAGTGGTGGTGGATGGTGGTGGTAGTAGTAGTAGTAGTAGTAGTAGTGGCAGTGGCAGCAGCGGTGGTAGTAGTAGTGGTGGTGGTGGTGGTGGTGGTGGTAGTAGTAGTAGTAGTAGTAGTAGTGGCGGTGGCAGCAGCGGTGGTGGTAGTAGTAGTAGTAGTAGTAGTAGTAGTAGTAGTAGTGGTGGATGGTGGTGGTAGTAGTAGTAGTAACAATAATCCTTTCTATTGTAGGCACAAGGGCTGAAATTTGGTGGGAGAGGGCCAGTCAATTAGATCAACCCCAGTACGCAACTGGTTATTGACCCCGAAAGGATGAAAGGCAATGTTGACCTCAGTGGAATTTGAATTCAGAATGTAACAGCTGGAAAAATACTGCTAGGCATTTCGTCCAACATGTTACCAATTCCATTCAGTTCACCGCCTTAATAAATAATGATGATGAACCTCTCTCTTAAAGGCACAAAGCCTGACATTTTTGGGGAGGGGACTAGTTTATTACATCAACCCCAGTGCGTAACTGGTACTTATTTAATCGACCCCGAAAGGATGAGAGGCAAAGTCGACCTCGGCAGAATTTGAACTCAGAACGTAACGGCAGACGAAATACGGCCACGCATTTCACCCTGCGTGCTAACGTTTCTGAACCACACACCTTCACACACACACAGGTTTCCACACAGTTTCTGTCTTTTATTTCAAGGCAGTGGTCAGCTTGGAAACCTATGTCCTCTTCCTTTTCCTCTCCTCTTTCTTTCCCCCTTTATTCCTCTCACCCACTCTCCCATTTATTTTCCGGAAGAAATGATGGTTGCTGAAAGTTTCAAACCAAGAGGAAAAATAGCTAAAGCGCCAAAGCTGCGAACCAACTTCCAAGAGACTTGGATATGGGATACCATTGACACTGGGTAAGCATCAAAGAACACAACAATTTCTACTCTTTTCTTCTTCTTCTACTGAGTGAGATGGAAGCACTCCGTCGGTTACGACAACGAGGGTTCCGGTTGATCCGAATCAACGGAACAGCCTGCTCATGAAATTAACGTGTAAGTGGCTGAGCACTCCACAGACACGTGTACCCTTAACGTAGTTCTCGGGAATATTCAGCGTGACACAGAGAGTGACAAGGCTGGCCCCTTGAAATACAGGTACAACAGAAACAGGAAGTAAGAGTGAGAGAAAGTCATGGTGAAAGAGTACAGCAGGGATCACCACCATCCCCTGCCGGAGCCTCGTGCAGCTTTAGGTGTTTTCGCTCAATAAACACTCACAATGCCCGGTCTGGGAATTGAAACCGCGATCCTACGACCGCGAGTCCGCTGCCCTAACCACTGGGCCATTGCGCCTCCACCCTTTGAAATACAGGTACAACAGAAACAGGAAGTAAGAGTGAGAGAAAGTCGTGGTGAAAGAGTACAGCAGGGATCACCACCATCCCCTGCCGGAGCCTCGTGCAGCTTTAGGTGTTTTCGCTCAATAAACACTCACAACGCCCGGTCTGGGAATCAAAACCGCGATCCTACTACTGCGAGTCCGCTGCCCTAACCACTGGGCCATTGCGCCTCCACCCTTTGAAATACAGGTACAACAGAAACAGGAAGTAAGAGTGAGAGAAAGTCATGGTGAAAGAGTACAGCAGGGATCACCACCATCCCCTGCCGGAGCCTCGTGCAGCTTTAGGTGTTTTCGCTCAATAAACACTCACAATGCCCGGTCTGGGAATTGAAACCGCGATCCTACGACCGCGAGTCCGCTGCCCTAACCACTGGGCCATTGCGCCTCCACCCTTTGAAATACAGGTACAACAGAAACAGGAAGTAAGAGTGAGAGAAAGTCGTGGTGAAAGAGTACAGCAGGGATCACCACCATCCCCTGCCGGAGCCTCGTGCAGCTTTAGGTGTTTTCGCTCAATAAACACTCACAACGCCCGGTCTGGGAATCAAAACCGCGATCCTACTACTGCGAGTCCGCTGCCCTAACCAGTGGGCCATTGCGCCTCCACACTGAGTGACACCTGTCCAAAGACTTGTCTAAAATCATCCTGTTGCCTTATAAAGAACAGTACAGATAGCATAACTCCACACCTGTTCATTTTCTCTGATGTTGGTTCAGTCCACTGGCTCCTCAGCTCCTGTCAAACCATCCAATCCAAGCCAGCATATTTTTATATATAAAATTGAAGTTGTGTGTGTGAGAGACTCTGTCTCCTCCGATTTAGATTCCTAACTACTCCCACATTTTGCAGTGCAGTTTAACCAAAAGCAGGTATCTTATAGTCGTCATTCATATCGAGCCCTTCTGGGTATTAGCGCACGTCTACGATGAGTCTACGATTTAAAACAAAATTTAACATCATTTTTCCTCATTTTTAATGATTTTTGCTCGGGTTGTATAAGGGAAGTAACTCTCTAAAAATGTTATATAGTTATTTCCCTTACAAACCCGAGCAACGCCGGGCGATACTGCTAGTATCTTTATATATATGTGTATGTATATATAAATTCATATATTTTTTATTTTATCTAGTTTCAGCTCACGAGCTGTGGCCATGCTGGGGCACCGCCATATATATATATATAAACACATGTGAACTGTTGGCAATTTTTTCCCCTCTGTCTTCCTTTCCTCTTGACTTTCCTCTGTCTCCTGTTTCTAAAGAAGAGCTTTGCTCGAAACCTAAAAGACCCTTTCTTTCCTTCTCTGAATGACTTACTAATACTTTGCATGTACCACATCCACACATAGTGATTTTTTCTTGTTGTCTTTTTCTCCATTTTTTTTTTTATTAATTATATATGTATATTGGGTTGTCTGGAAAGTTTGTGCCGATTTTTAAAGGAAGGAAAAAGGTCAATAAATACTTGCCATTACCCAAGCTTTACCAGGTGCTCATGAACGACGGATTTTGATAGGTTAAGGCTTTCTGCCAATTCTCGGGTTGTGCGATGTGGGTTATTCTCAGTTAATGACTTGATTTGGTCATCATCTGTAGTGGATGGTCTGCCTGATTGCTCTTTATCAATAAGGCTACAATCTCCAGCTCAGAACCTTGCGAACCACTTCCGTACAGTTCTTTCGGATAAAGAAACATCACCGTAAACTGTGCATATTTCTTTGGTTGCTTGTGAGGCATTTTTCCCTTTACAGAAAAAGAAAAGCATCAAGTGCCGAAAATTAACTTTCTTATCTTCCATTTTAAAGGGTTACAGAATTAACAAAGGTTATAGGAACATAAACCTTCTTCCACAAAAAGATAGCTCAAACTGTGCTCTGAATGGAGGTGTAGTCAAATCCTATTTTATGGACTCAACTATGTTCTAAAATAAGTCGAAAGGTAAGCTACTATAAATCGGCACAAACTTTCCAGACATCCCAGCCGAGCTGCAGCAATTTTTGTCTGGTTCCCAAAGCATCAAGTGCCGAAAAGGAACTTTCTTATCTTCCATTTTAAAGGGTTACAGAATTAACAAAGGTTATAGGAACATAAACCTTCTTCCACGGAAAAATAGCTTAAACTGTGCTCTAAATGGAGGTGTAGTCAAATCCTATTTTATGGACTCAACCATGTTCTAAAATAAGTCGAAAGGTAAGCTACTATAAATCGGCAGCTTACACACACACTCACACACACACACTCACACACACACACTCACACACTCACACACGCACACTCGCAAACACACACACACATACACACACAACAAACACACACAGTCTGTTTTGCTGCTAATCATAAAATCTCGTTATTAAACACAGGAGTACAGGAATGGCTTCATTGGCGAAAACTGCACCAGACACTATAACAACTTGGGTGACCACATTATTTGGTATGCATCCCTCTGAAGGATTTATTCCATACAACCAAGAGGTTGAAGTAAGTTCATACTCTCTTTACTCTTTTACTCTTTTACTCTTTTACTTGTTTCAGTCATTTGACTGCGGCCATGCTGGAGCACCGCCTTTAGTCGAGCAACTCGACCCCGGGACTTATTCTTTTGTAAGCCCCCAGTACTTATTCTATCGGTCTCTTTTGCCGAACTGCTAAGTGATGGGGACATAAACACACCAGCATCGGTTGTCAAGCAATGCTAGGGGGACAAACACAGACGCACAAACATACATGCATATACATATATATGACGGGCTTCTTTCAGTTTCCATCTACCAAATCCACTCACAAGGCATTGGTCGGCCCGAGGCTATAGTAGAAGACATTTGCCCAAGGTGCCACGCAGTGGGACTGAACCCGGAACCATGTGGTTGGTAAACAAGTTACTTACCACACAGCCACTCCTGCGCCTTCACTTTTTTTCTTCTATACTTCCAGATGTTTCTAAAATGAGGATTGAGGATGGCAGAAATATTTGGCGCAGAGTCATATCTGCCTTAACAATGTTTGTGCTGTTGTGTTGCAGTTGTGTCACCTATAACAGTGAGTGGCTCTGGGCATCTTGTCCACATTTTAAAAAGCACCATCTTAGCGTGTGGAGGCACATGGCCTAGTGGTTAGAGCAGTGGACTCGTGGTTGAGGGATCGCTGGTTCGAATCTCAGACCGGGCGATGTGTGTGTTTATGAGTGAAACACCTAAGCTCCACGCGGCTCCGGCAGAATTTAATGGCGAAACTTCTGCTGATTCTTTTGCCACAACTTTCTCTCGCTCTCTCCTCCAGTGGAGGCACATGGCCTAGTGGTTAGAGCAGTGGACTTGCGGTCGAGGGATCGCTGGTTCGAATCTCAGACCGGGCGATGTGTGTGTTTATGAGTGAAACACCTAAGCTCTACGCGGCTCTGGCAGAAGGTAATGGTGAAACTTCTGCTGATTCTTTTGCCACAACTTTCTCTCGCTCTTTCCTCCAGTGGAGGCACATGGCCTAGTGATTAGAGTAGCGGACTCACGGTTGAGGGATCGCCGGTTCGAATCTCAAACCGGATAATGTGTGTTTATGAGCGAAACACCTAAGCTCCACACGACTCTGGCAGGATTTAATGGTGAAACTTCTGCTGATTCTTTCGCCCCAACTTTCTCTCACTCTTTCTGCCTGCATCTTGCAGCTCACCAGCGATGGACCGGCGTCCCGTCCAGGTGGGGAACCTATACGACAAAGAAACCGGGAAACCGGCCCTTATGAGCCTGGCATGGTTCGAGAAGGAACATTTTTGTGGAGGCACATGGCCTAGTGGTTAGAGCAGTGGACTCGCGGTTGAGGGATCACGGGTTCGAATCTCAGACTGGGTGGTGTGTGCGTTTATGAGCGAAACACCTAAGCTCCACACGACTCCGGCAGGATTTAATGGCAAAACTTCTGCTGACTCTTTCGCCACAATTTTCTCTCACTCGTTCCTCCTGCATCTTGCAGCTCACCTGCGACGGACCGGCGTCCTGTCCAGGTGGGGAACCTATATGCCAAAGAAACCAGGAAACCGGCCCTTATGAGCCAGGCATGGCTCGAGAAGGAACAAACAAACAACAGTGGACATGCGGTCGAGGGATCGCCGGTTCAAATCTCAGACCGGACAATGTGTGTGTTTATGAGCGATACACCTAAGCTCCACGCAGCTCCGGCAGAAGGTAATAGCGAAACTTCTGCTGATTCTTTCGCCCCAACTTTCTCTCACTCTTTCCTCCTGCATCTTGCAGCTCACCTGCGACGGACCAGCATCCTGTCCAGGTGGGGAACCTATACGCCAAAGAAACCGGGAAACCGGCCCTTATGAGCCAGGCATGGCTCGAGAAGGAACAAACAAACAACAGTGGACATGCGGTCGAGGGATCGCCGGTTCAAATCTCAGACCGGACGATGTGTGTGTTTATGAGCGAAACACCTAAGCTCCACGCGGCCCCAGCAGAAGGTAATGGCAAAACTTCTGCTGACTCTTTCGCCACAATTTTCTCTCACTCTTTCCTCCTGCATCTTGCAGCTCACCTGCGACGGACTGGCGTCCCATCCAGGTGGGGAACCTATACGCCAAAGAAACCAGGAAACCGGCCCTTATGAGCCAGGCATGGCTCAAGAAGGAACAAACAAACAACCATCTTAGCAGAAATTAAAGACGGACCACCAGATACGCCACAATTCATTCCAGTGTTGGCGTATGAATTTTTTGACTCGCCTAAACGACTGCCTATATTTGCTGTACAGCTGATTATCCCCTTGATCCCTCTCTGTCTTATTCAAAATACGTGTACTTATTCAGACCTTCACTTATACAAGTTGCCCCCACGTCTCAACCAGAGTAACCAACTTGAAAAATGGTGAATCATCATCATCATCATCATCATCATCACTTAGCGTCCGCTTTCCATGCTAGCATGGGTTGGACGGTTCGACCTGGGGTCTGGGAAGCCAGAAGGCTGCACCAGGCCCAGTCTGATCTGGCAATGTTTCTACGGCTGGATGCCCTTCCTAACGCCAACCACTCTGTGAGTGTAGTGGGTGCTTTTTATGTGCCACCTGCACAGGTGCCAGGGGAGTCTGGCGAACGGCCATGGATGGATGGTGCTTTTTACGTGCCACCCGCACAGGTGCCAGACGGAGCTGGCAAATGGCCACGGACGGATGGTGCTTTTTACGTGCCAGACGGAGCTGGCAAACGGCCACGGACGGATGGTGCTTTTTACGTGCCACCCGCACAGGTGCCAGACGGAGCTGGCAAATGGCCACGGACGGATGGTGCTTTTTACGTGCCACCCGCACAGGTGCCAGACGGAGCTGGCAAATGGCCACGGACGGATGGGGCTTTTTACGTGCCACCTGCACAGGTGCCAGACGGAGCTGGCAAACGGCTACGGACGGATGGTGCTTTTTACGTGCCACCCACACAGGTGCCAGACGGAGCTGGCAAATGGCCACGGACGGATGGTGCTTTTTACGTGCCACCCGCACAGGTGCCAGATGGAGCAGGAAAATGGCCACGGACGGATGGTGCTTTTTACGTGCCACCCGCACAGGTGCCAGACGGAGCTGGCAAATGGCCACGGACGGATGGTGCTTTTTACGTGCCACCTGCACAGGTGCCAGACGGAGCTGGCAAACGGCCACGGACGGATGGTGCTTTTTACGTGCCACCCGCACAGGTGCCAGACGGAGCTGGCAAATGGCCACGGACGGATGGTGCTTTTTACGTGCCACCCGCACAGGTGCCAGACGGAGCTGGCAAATGGCCACGGACGGATGGGGCTTTTTGCGTGCCACCTGCACAGGTGCCAGACGGAGCTGGCAAACGGCTACGGACGGATGGTGCTTTTTACGTGCCACCCGCACAGGTGCCAGACGGAGCTGGCAAATGTCCACGGACGGATGGTGCTTTTTACGTGCCACCCGCACAGGTGCCAGATGGAGCAGGAAAATGGCCACGGACGGATGGTGCTTTTTACGTGCCACCCGCACAGGTCCCAGACGGAGCTGGCAAATGGCCACGGACGGATGGTGCTTTTTACGTGCCACCTGCACAGGTGCCAGACGGAGCTGGCAAACGGCTACGGACGGATGGTGCTTTTTACGTGCCACCCGCACAGGTGCCAGACGGAGCTGGAAAATGCCCACGGACGGATGGTGCTTTATATGTGCCACCCGCACAGGTCCCAGACGGAGCTGGCAAACGGCCACGGACGGATGGTGCTTTTTACGTGCCACCAGCACGGGGGCCAGGTGAGGCTGGCAACGGCCAGGTGAGGCTGGCAACAGCCAGGTGAGGCTGGCAACGGCCAGGTGAGGCTGGCAACGGCCAGGTGAGGCTGGCAACAGCCAGGTGAGGCTGGCAACGGCCAGGTGAGGCTGGCAACGGCCAGGTGAGGCTGGCAACAGCCAGGTGAGGCTGGCAACGGCCAGGTGAGGCTGGCAACGGCCAGGTGAGGCTGGCAACAGCCAGGTGAGGCTGGCAACGGCCAGGTGAGGCTGGCAACGGCCAGCACGGGGACCAGGCAAGGCTATGGAAAAAAATTCTGGCCAGGAAATCCTGAGTAATTATGTTTTACATGGCTTTTTATATGCTTCTTATTCATCATAATTATAATAATGATAATAATAATGATAATGGATCTTTTCGGTTTGACCGGCAGTTTTTTCTAGCGGTGTCATATGAAATTGTCACCCATAATTATAACCCTAGAATCGATCTATTGCATTTCAATCTCTTTTAGGGTTTGGGTTAGTTTGAAAGGTAGGAGAGTCCAGTTTGCTGGACATTGTTATAGAGCTGAAAATGAGGCAATTTCTACTCTTCTCTTCTGGAAGCCATCTACTCGCAATACTCTGATGTAATCTCCAGGGATACAGGCATCCAGCAACAGGACCTCCGTAATGCTATGATGGACCGTGAAGTCTGGCGTAGCATGGTAAATTCCATTGTCTCGACCACGGTCGAACAATGATGATGATGATACTTAAGGTTAGTTAGGGTTAGGGTTAGGGGTGGGGGAAGGGTATTTTTTTTCTTCACAAATCTAAATAAACCCAATCTGTTTCTTAAACGAGGGACATATTCATACGGCACAGAATGTTTTTTACCTCAATAGACGTCAGTGATTGGTTGAAATTGCAGAAATCGAAGAAAAAACAACAACAAATATCTTACAAACTATAGAATTTTCTCAATAAAGCCAAGAGAAAAAGATGTTTTATAAACACATTCTACCAGTATACGAAGTTTAAAAGTGTTTAGTTAACTAGAAATTGTGTTAAAAACTGCTGTTGAAACATCAAAGATCCATGATAATAACGATCATAGAATATCATACTTATGGGTCCCTCGCATATGGTACATAAATTCCTCCCCATGTATATCTGAAGCACTCCATCGGTTACGACGATGAGGGTTCCGGTTGATCCGAATCAACGGAACAGCCTGCTCGTGAAATTAACGTGTAAGTGGCTGAGCACTCCACAGACACGTGCACCCATAACGTAGTTCTCGGGGATATTCAGCGTGACACAGAGAGTGACAAGGCTGGCCCCTTGAAATACAGGTACAACAGAAACAGGAAGTAAGAGTGAGAGAAAGTTGTGGTGAAAGAGTACAGCAGGGATCACCACCATTCCCTGCCGGAGCCTCGTGGAGCTTTTAGGTGTTTTCGCTCAATAAACACTCACAACGCCCGGTCTGGGAATCGAAACCGCGATCCTATGACTGTGAGTCCGCTGCCCTAACCACTGGGCCATTGCGCCTCCACCCTCTCCATGTAAATGCAACCTTACACACTTTGTGTTTTTTCTTTCTCCCACAGACATCAGTGCTTTTAGTTGCATGGCACCTTACCTATTGGCATCTTTAGATGTTGTCCCTTGTCTTTGGTTGAGACTTGGGTGCAACATGTGTAAATTAGAGCAAAACCAAGACATAATACTCTTATAAGGACGACATGCTAATTCGTGAAGCGTTCCATATTTTTCTAATAGGCGCAGGTGTGGCTGTGTGGTAAGTAGCTTGTTTACCAACCACATGGTTCTGGGTTCAGTCCCACTGTGTGACACCTTGGGCAAGTGTCTTCTACTATAGCCTCGGGCCAACCAAAGCCTTGTGAGTGGATTTGGTAGGATTTGGTATATATATATATATATATATATATAACCCATGCTAGCATGGAAAGCGGACGTTAAATGATGATGATGATATATATATATATATATATATATATATATATATATATAGGCGCAGGAGTGGCTGTGTGGTAAGTAGCTTGTTTACCAACCACATGGTTCCGGGTTCAGTCCCACTGCGTGACACCTTGGTCAAGTGTCTTCTACTATAGCTTCAGGCCAACCAAAGCCTTGTGAGTGGATTTGGTAGACAGAAAATGAAAGAAGCCCGTCGTATATATGTATATATATATATATGCGTGTGTGTGTCTGTGTTTGCCCCCCTAGCATTGCTTGACAACCTATGCTGGTGTGTTTATGTCCCTGTTACTTAGCGGTTCGGCAAAAGAGACCGATAGAATAAGCACTGGGCTTACAAAAGAATAAGTCCCGGGGTCGAGTTGCTCGACTAAAGGCGGTGCTCCAGCATGGCCGCAGTCAAATGACTGAAACAAGTAAAAGAGTATATTACAAAAGAGATGTGGATCTCTCTCTCTCTCTCTCTCTCTCTCTCTCACTCTCTCTCTCTCTCTCTGTCACGTCTATAAGAGGGGAGGAAAGGAAGGGAGGAATAAGAATATATGTCACAATGTATTTTTAGAAGAAAAGGAGGAGAAAATGTTGTTGTTAAGAGAGAAATATAGTGTGAAAGACAGACAGACAGACAGGTAGATAGGTATATAGATAGATAGATAGATAGATAGATAGATAGATAGATAGATAGATAGATAGATAGATAGATAGATAGACAGATTGATAGATAAATAGATAGATAGATAGATAGATAGATAGATAGATAGATAGATAGATAGATAGATAGATAGGTAGGTAGGTAGATAGATAGATCAGATAGATAGATAGATAGATAGATAGATATGTTTCTTTATTAGCCACACAGGGCTGCACACAGATAGAACAAATTACAAGGTAGAGCTTTTCTTTTGAAGGTATTAAAAAAAAAAAAAAAAAAAAAAAAAAAAAGGAAGGGGGAGGTTCGATCAAAAGGGATCGTAAAAGGAGAGAAAGAGGACAAAAATAAGGGGGGTTAAAAAAAAAAAAAAAAAAGGGGGGGGAGAGGAAAAAAAAATGATCAATAGGGATCGTTATCACAGAAATGTCAATATGAAGTGTAAGGGGAGGACAGGTGAGGTTTACCCGTGGAAAGAAAAGCCTGCGGAAAAGACCACGGTAACCTCGGTCAATGAAGTCACATTTTATATTTCTTTTTTTTTTTTTTTTTTTTTGCAAATAAGCAACTCTCTGTTTTCGATTTCTGGGTTCATAGGACTATGCTCAAGGTGGCTTCGTCATTCATACGTGCCATTCTTGCTACATTCACCCATCTTTTTTTAAAACATTCGCTAGACAAAACTTGCCTCTCTACTCTCACTTTCCTTTTCAAGTGGTACTTGAAGAAGTTGATGAGAGATTGACCAGAGAGGAAAGTGTTTGTCTCCAATCCTTTCAGACGCGTCCACCAGATACATTCTTTCGCCATAGCCACAAGGATGATGAAAATAGCTCTTCCTTCCCGTTTGAAGGAAGGAGGCGTGACAATATTGACGATAGACTCAGCTGATAAACCGACTCGTCCCACACGTGACAGCAGTTGTTCGACATAAGCCCACAGGTCGGAAATTGTTGGACACTGAACGAGTGCGTGCAGAACGGTTTCGTCGCTCTGACCGCATCTCGGGCAGGTCGGCCCCGTGTTTCTCGAGCCGTGTCTGTAGAGCTTATCCCGAACGGGTAGCGCTTCTCGGTAGCACTGCCAGGCCAGGGATCTCTGGAAGTTGTCCATGGGCCCTGGCCCGAAAGTCGTCCCGAACAGGCGGGTCAGGTACTCCTCGTCGACGTCCAGGTTCGCCCCGAGCTCGTCGTCGTACCTCCCCTCCACTAAACCCCTATAGAATGCTTTGGTTGTGTTGAAGTCACTTAAGGTCGACCCAGGACGGCAGAGTTGCTTGAGAGCAACGCGACACTCGCAGATAGATAGATAGATAGATAGATAGATAGATAGGTAGGTAGGTAGGTAGATAGATAGATAGATCAGATAGATAGATAGATAGATAGGTATATAGATAGATAGATAGATAGATAGATAGATAAATAGATAGATAGATAGATAGATAGATAGATAGGTAGGTAGGTAGGTAGGTAGGTAGGTAGGTAGATAGATAGATAGATAGGTCAGATAGATAGATAGATAGATAGATAGATAGATAGATAGATAGATAGATAGATAGATAGATATAGATAGATAGATAGGTAGGTAGGTAGGTAGGTAGTAGATAGATAGATAGATCAGATAGATAGATAGATAGATAGATAGATAGATAGATAGATAGATAGGTAGGTAGGTAGATAGATAGATAGATAGATAGATTGATAGATAAATAGATAGATAGATAGATAGATAGATTGATAGATAGATAGATAGATAGATAGATAGATAGATAGATAGATAGATAGATTGATAGATAAATAGATAGATAGGTATATAGATATGTTTCTTTATTAGCCACACAGGGCTGCACACAGACAGAACAAATTACAAGGTAGAGCTTTTCTTTTGGGGGTAAAAAAAAGGGGGTTGGTTTTCGATCAAAAGGGATCGTAAAAGGAATGAAAGAGGACAAAAAAAGGGGAGGATTTTTTTTAAAAATGGGGGAGAGGGGAGAAAAAAAAGGAAAGGGGAGAGGAAAAAAAGTTGATCAATAGTGATCGTAATCACAGAAATGTCAATATGAAGTGTAAAGGGGGAGGACAGGTGAGGTTTACCCGTGGAAAGAAAAGCCTACGGAAAAGACCACGGTAACCTCAGTCAATGAAGTCACATGTTATATTTCTTTCTTTTATTTATAGGTATATAGATAGATAGATAGATAGATAGATAGATAGATAGATAGTGTTGTCATCATAGTAACTAACAAGTTTTGGTTAAAGACATGGAAATTTTAAGTGTAAGTCTGTCAACACAATGCAACAAGCTTAAATAATCTTAAGCTTTAAATAAAGTTATAATGATACAGTCTTAAACTAATTTTGCTGGTAAATTTGAAACGTTTATATTAATTTAGCACTAGAATTCTTCAAGTTGTATAAAAATAGTTATTGTCTGCATCATCCGAAAGAGAAATAAATTCTGCACAAGGTGTAAAAGATAGAAATGATTTGTATGGTGTTAGTAACAAAATATTTTGTAAGAAATAGAACTTTTATCACCGGTCTTAAATTTATTTTCGCCAGTGTAGTTATGTCTTACTTTTCTAACTAACTATACTGCTATACCAGAGTGGACGTTATAACAGTCCAACAATGGATTACAACAGTGGCGATGAGGAATTAATAAACTCACAAAGCTGCCTTACAGTGGGACTGAACTTAATACTATGTGGTCTGGAAGCAAACTTGTTACCACACAGCCATACCTGTATATCTTTATATATAAAAGTGAAGTTGTGTGTCAGTCTCCTACGATTTAGATTCCTAACTACTCCCACATTTTGCAGTGCAGTTTAACCAAAACCGGGTATCTTATTGTCGCGATTCATATCGAGCCCTTCTGGGTATTAGCGCGCGTCTATGATGAGTCTACGATTTAAAAAAAAATTTACCATAATTTTTTTCCATTTTAATGCATTTTTTCGCTATTATATAAGGGAAGTAACTCTCTAAAAATGTCTACGAGTCAATGATTTAAAAAAAAATTTACCATCATCTTTTTCCATTTTAATGCATTTTTCGCTATTATATAAGGGAAGTAACTCTCTAAAAATGTCTACGAGTCAACGATTTAAAAAAAAAATTTACCATCATCTTTTTCCATTTTAATGCATTTTTTCGCTATTATATAAGGGAAGTAACTCTCTAAAAATGTCTACGAGTCAACGATTTTAAAAAAAAATTTACCATAATTTTTTTTCCATTTTTAATGCATTTTTTTTCTATTTTTTGGCTATAACTCTCTAAAAATGCTTATATAGTTATTTCCCTTACAAACCCGAGCAACGCCGGGCGATACTGCTAGTATGCTTATATATTTATAAATTTATTTATTCCAGTTGACCACCTTCCAGGATTTCTATATCTCATTGGGGATTCCTTACTCTATTGTAAGAGGAGAGCTATTTGAATTAAATGTTTATGTTTTTAATTACATTCCCAAGAATGAAACGGTGAGTATTAAAACCCTTTAGCGTTCAGATTATTCTGTCAAATGTAAGTCTTTTATATTTCGATTCATCATCATCATCATCGTCATCATCATCATCATTTAGCGTCCGTTCTCCATGCTGGCATGGGTTGGATGATTCGACCGGGGTCTGGTAAGCCACGGAGGCTGCACCAGGCTCCAGTCTGATTTGGCAGTGTTTCTACAGCTGGATGCCCTTCCTAAAGCCAACCACTCCGTGAGTGTAGTGGGTGCTTTTTATGTGCCACCTGCACAGGAGCCAGATGAGGCTGGCAACAGCCACAATCGGTTGGTGCTTTTACATGTCACCGACACGGACACCAGTCAGGCGTAACTGCCACGCTCGAACGGTGCTTTTATGTGTCACCAGCACAGGTGTCTTAACAAACTTGACTCAACAGGTCTCCTCAAGAACAGCGAGTCACTCTACAATCCAAGGTTAGCGCAGCAGGCCATCCTGCGAGCCATGAACTCACTGCATTTGTCGGGTCTTCGACGTCACAGCATATCTCCAGATGACTCGGTTTTTCGTCATAGCCTCTGTGAGGCCTCAAAGTACGAAGGTCATGCTTGACCACCTCGTCATTTTGAATTAATCCTGCATTATCTCATAGCTTCAAGATGTCACTGATGTGATTGTCTACTTTTAGAATGACATTGTAAGGTAGGTTGGAGAGGCTGGATATGGTCGGTTTGAACATAAAACAGGCAGAATATTTTGACCAAATATGATTGGTTAAAATGTTGAAAATTACTTTGCAGTATTTCTCCCAGCATTTTATGCTTTAAGGTCAAATTCTACTGAGGATGACTTGACCTTTTATCCTTTTAGGATTAATAAAGTAAATATCAGTTAAGCACAAGAGCCAATGTAATTGACTAACACCCCACCAGCAAAAAGTCCAGACTGTGTGCTTATAGTAAAAAGAATTTTTGTTATTATTATTATTATTATTATCATTATTATTATTATTGTTGTTGAATGAGAGAGCAGTGCATGCCATCAAAGTGACACTGGAGCAAAATATACAAAGCCCAGTATACCCATCATGACTACCCATCTGATAAGGGTACACTAGGCACATGCATTACAACCATATGTGCGCGACATGGTGATCTCATATCAAGATAAACAGCACATGACCTTGCAGGTGGGGCTCAGCTAGAATTTTCTTCTGGTCAAGTAACCCATCCCGCTTAAAAGGTCACTCAATAAGGGTTGTTTAAGGATGTTGAACGAAACACCCAAGTTTCCAGAGGCGAATTATTCAAACTCCAAAGAAGGCCTCTCAACACATGGCCTTGATGCTCCCCCACTACTTCTGCTCATGATCAGAGATGCACATATCGTCAGCCACTAAGGGACATGCTCAACTGGTTAAGGTCAAACAACTGACAAGCAAATCTGTGGTATTGAGCAGAATATTTGCTGTAGCCCATCTTTTATACCAAGACAAAACAATGTACATGATAACACTTCCAATCAGTTAAGATCAGAAGCCACGAGAGCCACTGCCTGGTACCGTATCAGGGCACTTATTATTATTATTATTATTATTATTATTATTATTATTATTATTATTATTATTATTATTAAGGTGGCCACTTGGTTGAATTGTAAGCATGTACTTCCAAGTGCAGCTCTGTGTATCTTGGGTATTTGATGTGGTTTGTTTTAGTTTTGTTATTTTTATTGCATTGAACTTGCTCTACATAAGCTATGTGCACTAGCATAGCTGGGTGTTGGGGATAGGGGCAGTCCAAGCTGGGTGACACTTTTAAAGGGGCATCAATTTTTGGTCTGCTGGATGCAATTTGTGGTTTTTGTGGGGTCCAAATAATGCAGCAAATGGAAGGGCTGCCCCAAGTGGTACCAACCCTAGCTACGTTAGTGGCTCTGTGCAGTGCATAGCAACGCTATTTTTAGTATGTTATATATATTTGTTTCTTTATTGCCCACAAGGGGCTAAACATAGAGGGGACAAACAAGGACAGACAAACGGATTAAGTCGATTACATCGATCCCAGTGCATAGCTGGTACTTAATTTATCGACCCCGAAAGGATGAAAGGCAAAGTCGACCTCGGCGGAATTTGAACTCAGAACGCAACGACAGACGCAATACCGCTAAGCATTTCGCCCGGTGTGCTAACGTTTCTGCCAGCTCGCCGCCTTATATATATGTTATATATATTGTTAAGTCCTGGTGTTTTTTTTATGTATTTGCTTGTATGTTTTTTAACCACATCCAAGGCACCTATTATTATAGGGATCATTTCTGTTTTCAAGCCCTACATTCAAGTTATTGCTATTTCAATAGTTTCTGAGAGCATTCACCCAGGGTGGGTTAAGCTGGCTTCATTCATCCTCAATGCTGCATCTCTCATAAATGCCGACCAGGCCTGGCAATTTGAGGTTAATGACCGCGTGATCTCCAACCACTCCCTATTCCAGCGGCGAATGCCATAGACATGGGGGCCTAGGTTGGGTTCCAGATCAGCCTTGACTGTCATTGACCAAGTTTTTCATTGTCCACCATATCGCTTTCGCCAATCCTGAAGGGGAGCTGGGGCAATTGCTTCGTAGATGAAGAAGGGGAGCTGGGGCAATTGCTTCTGTTGGGATTGATTGGTTGATTACAAAAATGCAAAATTCCTTAAGTACAGAAACAACATCAGTTTTCCAGAACATTTAGTTCCAAAACCATTTCAGATTACTGATTTTTCTAAACCAGGGATAATCACAATCTAAATTGAACAAATATTTAATTTGTCTGAATGTAATACAGGTACATGTACATTAATATAAATGACACAAGTTCATTAATATTGTACTGTTGTACTGTGCAAGGTACTAGTCTGTACAAAGTACCAGTAAACTAGTCAGGTGCCCATTAGAATTTGAATTTCTTGCTCATAAAGTAGTGGAGATTATGGGAGGTTCCAGGCCCTCTGTGTCTGAAAAGTTGGTGATGTACTTCCATCCATCCATTTTTGCAGCCTACTATTCCTAGGAGAGTCATGGAGATAGTGCTCAGACACCTCCTCTGTCAGGTCTTATCAGAAGCAACTGTCATTATAGTTTCTGACAGGATTCCCAAGCATGACCAACACAGAACAAAGATATTATCCAGCCATTACCTTTTTGGTTTACCCCTAGGTCTCTGGCTGGTTGGCCTAGTTTGAAGAATTCATCTTGCAAGTCTTTCTTGCAATATTCTAAATACATGTCTATAGTAACAGAGCTGTGATCTCTCAGAGCAGACAAGTAACAGCTTGACCTGGAGAGACTCCCTTGTTTTCAAGCTGTGCACCCTGCTGAGTAACATTACTCCTGAGATTCTTCAGTAGATCCCCAGTTTGGCCACTTGTATTCGCAATCATACCCTTTCAGTCGCTATCCAACATCTATATCTATAAAAGGCAGGATGTGTGTGTGTATACGTGAATGTACTTTATGCCTGTCCACAAATTAACATGCATGTTGCTCCAAATTTAGGAGGATATTGGTCACAATCATGGCTATGCTTTTGTCAACTTATTTTTCCCGAGGCACCCCCGGATAGTGGTAAAAATAGATTTTCAACCATAACTTTTACCAATTTTCATGTCGATGAAATCTGTAAATTTGCTAACATGAGTTAAGTCCCCTATCTTATAGATTAATTCACCCTACTACAATGCCTCCGAATAAAATTAAATTTCGACTACCTAAGCAATCTCAGCATAGGAAACAAGAAAGAGCCGAAGAGACTGACTAGAGATAGACCTATTAGTAAAATATTATAACTTTTTGGGTCGAAACCTGGCAATAAGAGCTTGCAGATATTCCGCTATGAAACATTTAATAATATCGAAGCAGTAACTTTCATAAATCAGGGTATAATTTTTGAAGACTCTTTCTGAACCCAGTCAACGATGGGTATTTCTGCTAGTTAATGACTACAGGTGAGGACAGGCATGAAAACTGAACTGAAAATAGCAACTTTGGGTTTTTTTACCTCACCTCTTTTGAAACTGAATGCTAAAGCTGGCACATTACTGAACCAGCACCTACAACTCTAGCCTCCAATTCTACCCCCTGCTTCCCATCACTTGAAGGTCATTCCTGTGATACTTAACCTATTTCATTATTACTCACAAGGGGGCTAAACACAGAGTGGACAAACAAGGACAGACAAAGGGATTAAGTCGATTACATCGACCCCAGTGCGCAACTGGTACTTAATTTATCGACCCCGAAAGGATGAAAGGCAAAGTCGACCTCAGCGGAATTTGAACTCAGAACGTAACAGCAGACGAAATACCGCTAAGCGTTTCACCCGGCATGCTAACGTTTCTGCCAGCTCACCGCCTGTGATACTTAACCCTTTAGCATTCAGATT
Source organism: Octopus sinensis (assembly GCF_006345805.1). Taxonomy (NCBI): domain Eukaryota; kingdom Metazoa; phylum Mollusca; class Cephalopoda; order Octopoda; family Octopodidae; genus Octopus; species Octopus sinensis. The sequence goes on from NC_043025.1 coordinate 8,176,320, forward strand.
ACTCAGTCAAATGTATTTATTCACATTGTTTTAAATTAATCATGCTTTATCTAAAAGCTTTGAAATTTCGATGATGAGTTTGTTTATTTTCAGAATGACATTGTAAGGTAGGTAGGAGAGGCTAAATCAGACCAGTTTGAACATAAAACAGATCTCACTGGTTTAAATGCGAAAGGGTTAACCCTTAGTATTCATATTACGCTGTCAAATATAATACTTTTCATTCAGATTTCCAAAAAATTAATCTTGCATTATCTTGTAGCTTCAAGATTTTGATAATGTGATTATTATTTTAAGAATGACATTGGAGGATAGGTGTAAGAGGCTGAACCTGGCCAATTTGAACGTAAAACAGGTAAAATATTTTGGCCAGCGTAGATTGGCATATTTCGGTCATATTATGCGGAGAGAATCCCTGGAGAAGGACATCATGCTTGGAATGGTCAGTGGCAAGAGAGGAAGAGGCCGACCAAGAACCCGCTGGCTTGACACCATCAAGAGTGATACCGGAATGGACATGGCCAGTCAGAAGGAACTGGCCCAGGATAGAACTGACTGAAGGACACTGATCCATGGAGTAACCGAGAGTCGACTTCGACTGAGCGGACATATATATATATATATATATATATATATATATATATATATTATATATATATATATATATATATACGGAATGGTCAGTGGCAAGAGAGAAAGAGGCCGACCAAGAACCCACTGGCTTGACACCATCAAGAGTAATACCGGAATGGACATAGCCAGTCTGAAAGAAGCGGCCCAGGATAGAACTGACTGGAGGACACTGATCCAGCGAGTGACCGAGAGTCGACTTCGACTGAGCGGATATATATATATACGGAATGGTCAGTGGCAAGAGAGAAAGAGGCCGACCAAGAACCCACTGGCTTGACACCATCAGGAGTGATACCAGAATGGACATAGTCAGTCTGAAGGAGGCGGCCCAGGATAGAACTGACTGGAGGACACTGATCCATCGAGTAACCGAGAGTCGACTTCGACTGAGCGGATAGAGAGAGAGATGGCTGGTTTAAATGCTAAAAGGTTAATCCTTTAGCATTCAGATTACTCTGAAATAATGCATGAGTAATTCAAAACAATGTGAATAAATAAGCTTTACATTTGACAAAGCTTTAAGATTTCAATGATGTGTTTGTTTATTTTCAGAATGGCATTGTAAGGTAGGTATGAGAGGCCAAATCAGGCCAGTTTCAACATAAAACAGATCTGACAGGTTGAAATGCTAAGGGTTAACCCTTTAGCATTCCAATTGCCCTGTCTGGTGTAATGCCTATTTATTTACATTGCTTTGAATTAATTATGCTTTGTCTTGTAACTCTGCAATTTCAATGATGCAATTGGTTAGATTTCGAATGGCATTGCAGAGGGAGAGGTCAGCTCTGGCTGGTTTGAAGATAAAAAGAATCAGAATACATGGTTTAACTGCGCGATCTTGTATTCAGTCCGATTATTTCTATGTCCCCAAGCATGATACAGCCTTAAGACATTTATTGGATGGCTGTTGACTCTCAAGAGTTCCTCCGCCCTTTGACGGGTTTTGTTTTTCATCCTGCAGGGTTTCCAATAAACACCCTCCTCACCAAGCAAGTATTTCTTTTCTTTTAGTCATTACCCAACGTCCGCAGGGTTTCCAATAAACACCCTCCTCACCAAGCAAGTATTTCTTTTCTTTTTGTCATTACCCAACATCCTGCAGGGTTTCCAATAAACACCCTCCTCACCAAGCAAGCATTTCTTTTCTTTTAGTCATTACCCAGCATCCATGACCATAGCTAAGGATAGATATGGAAATTGAATTGAAAATAGCTAGTTTGACTTTTTTTGTTACCAACCTCTCCACTTCTGAGGATCAAATGCCAGAGCTGCATTTCCGATTCAGTTTCTGCTTCGTTGTCATATTTTTCTTCAATTATTTTTTTGTTATTTCCTGTTTCTAGGTCACAGTTCAGTTAATGAATTCTAACAAGACTGTAAAAGAAGAAAAAACAATCAATGTAAGTCAAATTTTCTCTTACTAAAAGGCTAAATTGTGGTTCTCGTTGATGGATGAATCGTTGTATTCACTAATAATCCTCTATGTTTGAATTTCAAATCTCTGCAAATATACCTCTACATCAGTCAATTTCTTTATTAACCATGAGGTTGAGAAAAAGAGGTGACGATACGAGGACAGACAAAGCAAATATTGGGGTCAGGGTATCGAATGCGACGAAGCATATGAATAAACAAACAATTAAAATATATTGCGGAGATGTACTTGCATAGCAAGTGATTTGATCTGAGATTGTGTGCTGAAACGAAAACAATTGCAGCGTGGAAGATGTTTATAAGCCATTTAAGAAACACACAAAAGCCGTTTGATTCACTTCAACATTTAAGTTTAATTTGTCAAAATATTTTCGTCGCTTTAAGACCGCGACCTGTTCACTGACAAAAATCCGTGCTGCATCTGAGCAGCAATTAAATATACAATTAAATGAGAAAGAGTGATTTACAAGAAATGAAGCGGAGGACGCGGTCGACCCCACAAACCACATACTCGCACTGAAGACTTTGCTTTCTCCTTTTTTATATTCTCATTTAAACAGGTTCTTTCACTCGCAACATACTTGCTATAGACTTCCATCTTTTACGAAACACACTTTGCGACAGGCATTTCTTCTCCACCCTTATTTTCCATTTCATGTGAAAAACGAAAAAGTCGATTAGCTCGAGACTGGAGATGAACATGCCTGTTGCAATTCCCTTTACTCTCGTCTTCCACACTACTTCTTTCGCCATAGCAACTACCGAAAGAAAACAGGCTCACTCCTCCCTATTCAGGAAGGTCGGCGGAACTATCTTAATTACAGATTCGCTCGACAGTTGTACTCTTCTCGAATGCGACAGCAGGTGTTCAACATCAGTCACAGGCAAACTGCAGCCCATGGGACTTTCTGAATGATGAACCAATGAAAAATTACTTTGTAAATTTTTAGCAGTGCAACCCACCTGATGATGAGCGATGTCTTATGTGGTACACTTCTTGAAAAAGTTTTCCCATACCAGTTCTACACATACATCGGATCTTTTCCGTTTGAACAGCAGTTTTTTTCTAGTGGTGTCATGTGAAATTGTCACCCATAATTATGACCCTAGTATCGATCTATTGCATTTCAATCTGTTTTAGGGTTAGGGTAAGGGGTGGGGGTAAGGGTATCTTTTTTTCTTCACAAATGTAAACAAACCCAATCTGTTTCTTAAATGAGGGACATATTCATACGGCACAGAATATTTTTTTTACCTCAATACACGTCATTGATTGGTTGAAATTTCAGAAATTGAAGAAAAAAAAACCCAACAAATATCTTACAAAGTATAGAATTTTCTCAATAAAGCCAAGAGAAAAAGATGTTTTATAAACACATTCTACCAGTATACGAAGTTTAAAAGTGTTTAATTACCTAGAAATTATGTTAAAAACTGCCGTTCAAACCGAAAAGATCCCATACATCTTCTCTCTACACATCTCTCGACACATGTTCCCAATACCCATCTTTTTATCTCTATATATAAACGGCAGTTTGTCTGTGTGTGTTTCTGTGTGTCTGTCAGGTTGTACCCTCACCCTGACCACAGCTTTCAACCGATTCTGATGAAACTTGACACACACATAGCCCAATGTCATAATTCAAAACTAACGCAGCGAAAATTTTGAAAAGTTCCCCCAGTTCTGAAAAAAATCGATAAATTCGACATGGGGTCGAGAATCAGAAACACAAACCACAGACTGTCTAGGGGACGCAACTCGACCTTTTTAACTAAAAAAAAAATTTACCATAATTTTTTTTCCATTTTTTGGCTATAACTCTCTAAAACTGCTTTATAGTTATTTCCCTTACAAACCCGAGCAACGCCGGGCGATACTGCTAGTACATACATAAACCCATTACACCACTTATTACTCACATGTACCCATCTACATTTCTCTCTGCATACATTCCTCTACAGACCCCTCTATTTATACACACATTCTCCTATACACCTCTCTCTTTATACAAATGTACACAATATACACCCTTTACACCAAGCATAGCTGTATGGTAAAAAGGTTACTTCCTAACCACAAGGTTTCAGGTTCAGTCTCACAGAGTGGCACCTTGGGAAAATGATATTTACCACAGTCACTGCGGACTGATCACACACATATAAACGTATATAAATACTTACATACACACACATGCATGAATACATACATTTATATAAAAAAAAACATGTTTTATTCATTATTTAGATGACTGCTGATCAGACTGAAGTTGCTGTGGCATTTAGAATGGAACCAAATGAGATTGGAAAAGTCCCTGTGATGGTGTATGCTTCTATCTCTAATCACACCGATGCGGTCCAAAGATACTTAAACGTCATAGTAAGATAAGCATTATTTATTAGGTTTTGCATTTTTTGTTTTTGTTTTTGTGACCGGGTTGAACGCTTTAGTTTAACCGGATCAACTTTCTAAATGCAACAAACTGGCTTCCGTGCCGGAGGCACGTAAAAAGCTCCATTTGAGCATGATTGTTACCTGTGTTGCCTTACTGGCACTTGTGCTGGTGGCACGTGAAAAAACATTCGAGCGAGGTCATTGCCAGTGCCACTGAACTGGCTCCTGTGCAGGTGGCACATGAAAAGCACAACAATAATGATAATAATAATAATAATAATAATAATAATAATAATAATCCATCTAATCTCTGGATGTAAAGTCTTAGCACCAGTGGAGTATAAATTAAGACATGACAGAGTTGGCCAATATCTACACTGGCTAATAAGTCGGCAATACAATATCAAAACTGCCGACAAGTGGTATAATCACCACCCTGAGGCTGTAACTGAAGGAGAAAATGTAACCATTCTGTGGGACTTTCCAGTACATACAGTCCGAACCATCAAAGCCAATAAACCGGATATTGTTGAGAAAGACCAAAACAATAAAGTTTGCTTATTGATCGACATGAGCATCCCCTGTGATCATAATATCTCGGCGAAAGAATTTGACAAGCTCAGAAAATATAAAGACCTGCTCATTGAAATTGAGGAAATGTGGCATCTCAAGGCGGTTACAATACCAGTGATCGTAGGAGCACTAGGAATGATCAAGAAGGGAACCGAAAATTATATGAGAATGATCCCTGGCTTACCATCCCTGCAAGAAGTGCAAAAGATTGTCTTAACTGGTACATCACACGTATTGAGAAGAGCATTGTCGATGTGTGAACTGTTGCTGCTCATGTATTTTAATTTAACTTAAAAAAAAAAAAAAAATGAACGAACTATTGAGTTTGGTTTAATGGCCTACCAATGAGTTTCTTTGCCCTAGGAGTCAGGAAGACACTCGGCAAGAAATGGAAGCAAATTTGAAAGAAGAAAAAAAAAAATAATAATAATAATGATAATAATAATGATGATAATAATAATGATAATAATAATGATAATAATAATAATAATAATAATAATGATAATAATAATAATAATGATAATAGTAATGATGATAATAATAATGATAATAATAATAATAATAATCACAATAAATGCCCTGATGCAGTACCAGGCAGTGGCTCGCGTGGCTTCTGATCTTAACTGATAGGAAGTGTTATCATGTACATTGTTTTGTCTTGGTATAAAAGATGGGCTACAGCAAATATTCTGCTCAATACCACAGATTTGCTAATGCCCTGATGCAGTACCAGGCAGTGGCTCTCATGGCTTCTGATCTTAACTGATTGGAAGTGTTATCATGTACATTGTTTTGTCTTGGTATAAAAGATGGGCTACAACAAATATTCTGCTCAATACCACAGATTTGCTAATGCCCTGATGCAGTACAGGCAGTGGCTCTCATGGCTTCTGATCTTAACTGATAGGAAGTGTTATCATGTACATTGTTTTGTCTGGTATAAAAGATGGGCTACAACAAATATTCTGCTCAATACCACAGATTTGCTAATGCCCTGATGCTGTACCAGGCAGTGGCTCTCATGGCTTCTGATCTTAACTGATAGGAAGTGTTATCATGTACATTGTTTTGTCTTGGTATAAAAGATGGGCTACAACAAATATTCTGCTCAATACCACAGATTTGCTAATGCCCTGATGCTGTACCAGGCAGTGGCTCTCATGGCTTCTGATCTTAACTGATAGGAAGTGTTATCATGTACATTGTTTTGTCTTGGTATAAAAGATGGGCTACAGCAAATATTCTGCTCAATACCACAGATTTGCTAATGCCCTGATGCTGTACCAGGCAGTGGCTCTCATGGCTTCTGATCTTAACTGATAGGAAGTGTTATCATGTACATTGTTTTGTCTTGGTATAAAAGATGGGCTACAACAAATATTCTGCTCAATACCACAGATTTGCTAATGCCCTGATGCAGTACCAGGCAGTGGCTCTCATGGCTTCTGATCTTAACTGATAGGAAGTGTTATCATGTACATTGTTTTGTCTTGGTATAAAAGATGGGCTACAGCAAATATTCTGCTCAATACCACAGATTTGCTAATGCCCTGATGCAGTACCAGGCAGTGGCTCTCATGGCTTCTGATCTTAACTGATAGGAAGTGTTATCATGTACATTGTTTTGTCTTGGTATAAAAGATGGGCTACAGCAAATATTCTGCTCAATACCACAGATTTGCTAATGCCTGATGCAGTACCAGGCAGTGGCTCTCATGGCTTCTGATCTTAACTGATTGGAAGTGTTATCATGTACATTGTTTTGTCTTGGTATAAAAGATGGGCTACAGCAAATATTCTGCTCAATACCACAGATTTGCTTGTCAGTTGTTTGACCTTAACCAGTTGAGCATGTCCCTTAGTGGCTGACGATATGTGCATCTCTGATCACGAGCAGAAGTAGTGTGGGAGCATCATAGCCATGTGTTGAGAGGGATTCTTTGGGGTTTGAATAATTCACCTCTGGAAACATGGGTGGTTCTTTCAACATCCTTAAACAACCCTTATTGAGTGACCTTTTGAACAGGATGAGCTACTCAACCTGAAGAATATACTAACTAGGGCCCACTGGCAAGGTCATGTGCTGTTTATCTTGATCAGAGATTGCCATGTCATGCACATGTGGTTGTGATGCATGTGCTTGGTGTACCCTTATCAGACGGGTATATTAGGCTTCGTAAATTTGTACCCCAATGTCACTTTGATGGCATGCACTGCTCTCTCACTCAATAATAATAATAATAATAATAATAATAATAATAACTCCTCATTGATATGACTGTCCCAATTGATATAAACGTATCTGTCAAGACCTACAAAAAACTGAGCAAATATAAAGATCTTGAAATAGAAATCAGCAAAATGTGGAACCTGAAGACTAAAACAATACCTGTTGTCATAGGTGCCCTGGGAATGATAGCAAAAGGGGCTGATTGCTACCTAACTCAGATACCAGGAAACCCCAAAATGGCAGAAATTCAAAAGATAGTGCTCATGGGAACTGCTCATATCCTACGCAAAATACTCTCTATGTAATCTCAAGGTTTAAAACAAACAATTTTTTTATTTTTTAAATTTATTTATTAGACATTCACTAGTACAACATAAAACTTCCAACCTGTTGTCTCTTGAGGTCTCTGGGTGAGACTTGGAGCCAACTTGTACAAAACATAAAGTAAAAGTCAAACATAGATGCAGGAGTGGCTGTGTGGTAAGTAGCTTGTTTACCAACCACATGGTTCCGGGTTCAGTCCCACTGCGTGGCACCTTGGGCAAGTGTCTTCTACTATAGCCTCGGGTCGACCAAAGCCTTGTGAGTGGATTTGGTAGACGGAAACTGAAAGAAGCCCGTCGTATATATGTATATATATATATATATGTGTATGTGTTTGTGTGTCTGTGTTTGTCCCCCTAGCATTGCTTGACAACTGATGCGGGTGTGTTTATGTCCCCGTCACTTAGCGGTTCGGCAAAAGAGACCAATAGAATAAGTACTGGGCTTACAAAGAATAAGTACTAGGCTTACAAAGAATAAGTCCCGGGGTCGAGTTGCTCGATTAAAGGCGGTGCTCCAGCATGGCCGCAGTCAAATGACTGAAACAAGTAAAAGAGAAAAGAGTATAGAATAATAATAATAATAAATAATAATAATAATAATAATAATAATAATAATAATAGTGACCATTACAGTCCCCTCATTATACTAACACCTCCACCAAGCACCCCCACCACACTGACCCTTCTTTTAATGTATTTATCCACAGGCAGAAGGTTCTACACATGAGATGAGTCAGCCCTTGTCAGTGAACGTGTCCTTGGAGGAACCTTTCACGGAATTAGTTGAAATCAAATATCCACCAAAAGTTGTGGAGGGATCCGAGGTTGTATCAGTGTCAGTCATTTGTAAGTTTCCAGGTTCAATCCTTGTTGAATGCCCTTCTTATGTCATGCAATCGTCATCATTATTTTAATATCTGTTTTTCAGATCACATTCTCACATACACACACACACACACATACATATATACATACATCATCATCATTGTCATCATCATTTAACGTCCACTTTCCATGGTGGTATGGGTTGGACGGTTTGACTGGGGACTGGTGAGCCAGATGGCTGCACCAGGCTCCAATCTGATCTGGCAGAGTTTCTACAGCTGGATGCCCTTTCTAATGCCAACCACTCCGAGAGTGTAGTGGGTGCTTTTATGTGCCACCGGCACGAGGGCCAGTCAGGCGGTACTGGCAATGGCCATGTTCAAATGGTGTTTTTACATGTCACCTGTGCAGGAGCCAGTCCAGCGGCATTGGCAACGCCCTCGCTCAAATGTTGTTTTTCACGTACCACCTGCACAAGTGCCAGTAAGGTGATGCTGGTAATGATCACACTCGAATGATGCTTTTACATGCCACCGGCACGGGGGCCAGTCTGCGGCCCTGGCAACGATCACGCTCGGATGGTGCTCTTAGCACTCCACTAGCACAATTGCCAGTCATGTGGTACTGCTATCGAATTTACACATATATCATCATCATCATCATCATCATCATCATCATTTAACGTCTGTTGTCCATGCTGGCATGGGTTGGATGTTTTGACTGAGAGCTAGCGAACCAGATGGCTGCACCAGGCTCCAGTCTTGATCTGGCAGAGTTTCTACAGTTGCATGCCCTTCCTAACGCCAACCACTCCGAATGTAGTGGGTGCTTTTTATGTGCCACCTGCATGGGTGCCAGTCAGGCGATACTGGCAATGACTTCGCTCGAATCTTTTACATGTGCCACCGACACAGGTGCCAGTGAAGCGACGCTGGTAACAATCACACTCGAATGGTGCCCTTTTACGTGCCATGGGTACATATTCCCCAATACTCAAAAAAACCATCTGTATCAACTTGGTTATATCATGCTCGGTGTTTGGGTCCCACATCAATTGAATGAAGCTAACCTCACCCAGTAGATTTCCATCTGTGATTCATAGTAGAAATGTGAAGAAAATGATTCTTGTTTTTGAAGAGAATGGTGAAAGGTGATGTAAAATGGATTGTCGATAAATA
>NC_043025.1:8190910-8193410 GCF_006345805.1 Octopus sinensis
TTCTAGTCCTGTAGAAGCTCCTTCTATAAAATAAAATAAAAATATATATATATATATATATTTATACACACATTTTTTTTCTCTCCTTGTTTTTTTTCTGTGTCCCTTTCTGTAGAAGATCATAGGCTTGAAACATAAAAGACTTTTTCTATTCCTGAGCGTTATACTAATACATCTGTTTGTGTGTCTGTGTGTGTGTGGTGGGGAGTAAATGTGTACAGGTGAAAAAGAAGACTTCAGAAACTGCAGGGGCTGCTCAGAAGCTCCTCTTCTGGATCCTTTATAATGTTGGAAACCCTTCCATATCATCAGCATTTATCTCAGGGTTCCTTTATCCCTTAGCTTTCACAAATGTATAGGCCCAAGGGCAAAGTGCTTGTGACCCTTGCCACAAGTACAACCTTTGTTAAAGCTTTTTATTTCCTGTTTCACTTATAGGTTGACAGCTTATGTGATTAAATGCTTCTGTAAAGCAAAACACCAGATGAAAGGTGTAACAATTGACAGCAAAGTGATAGAGAAAGCAGTGTCTTGGTTACTCGAACGGCAGCAAAAAGATGGGTCGTTTAAAGAAGTTGGCAATGTCATCCATAAAGATATGCAGGTGAGTATTATAAACCGAACAGAGGACGAGAATGTTTAAAAAAGTAAGGTGTGTGATACGAAGTTTATTTCGCAAACAAATGGGCTTGGGTTCAGTCCCACTGCAGGGTACTTTGGGCAAGTGTCTTCTACTGCAGCCCCAAGCCAACCAAGGCCTTGTGAGTGGATTTGGTTCTCAGAGAATGAAACAAGCCTCTAATATATGCATGCACACACACACATACACACACATACACACACACACGCACACAGAAGATGGATAAGGTACCTGTGAGTGACCTTCTTCTGGAGGCAATTCTGTGATATGCTAATTAACTCATAGCTGGGGCCCTCACAAAAGGCTTTGGTCAGCTTGAGGCTATATTGGAAAACACTAATGTAAGGTGCCACACAGTGGGACTGAACCCAATACATTGTGATTACAAATTAAGCTTCTTATCGACTCTGCCATGCCTATTTTATTATGATATTTAAATGTGATATCTTTATGTGTTGTATCTCTTGTCTGTATATATGAATAATATTTCACCATCTTCCAACCGGTTTCCTCTTTTGTATTTCCCATCTAGGGTGGAACATCCTCCGGTGTTACCCTGACTGCTTTTGTTGCAATCAGTCTCCTACAGTGCCAAGAAGTGAATGCGGTAAGTTAATCCCTCACACACACACATGCACACACACACAAACACACACACACACACAGATACACAGACACACACACACAAACACACACACAGGCACACACACATACACACACATACACACACATACACACACAGACACACACACACAAACACCCACAGACACACACACAAACACCCACACACACACAAACACACACTCACACAGACACACAAACACACACACACAGATACATAGACACACACACACAGACACACACACAGACACACACACACAAACACACACACACAGACACGCACACACACACACACACACAAGATGCATTCCAGAAGTTCTAAGACTGTTTTAGGAGAGGCAGTTATTATAACTGTCTCAGATTATTGTAGCTTCAGTCCATCATTAGTATACATCTAATAAGCTGACCTACCAACAACTTTAGTTATTCCAGATTGTAGGAGATGGCTATGACACCACTTTGAACCATATTAAACACTGCATTTTTTTTCAACTAAATAGGCGTAGGAGTGGCTGTGTGGTAAGTAGCTTGCTTACCAACCCCATGGTTCCGGGTTCAGTCCCACTGTGTGGCACCTTGGGCAAGTGTCTTCTACTATAGCCTCGGCCGACCAAAGCCTTGTGAGTGGATTTGGTAGACGGAAACTGAAAGAAGCCTGTCGTATATATGTATATATATAGGTGCAGGAGTGGCTGTGTGGTAAGTAGCTTGCTTACCAACCACATGGTTCCGCGTTCAGTCCCACTGTGTGGCACCTTGGGCAAGTGTATTCTACAATAGCCTCGGCCGACCAAAGCCTTGTGAATGGATTTGGTAGACGGAAACTGAAAGAAGCCTGTTGTATATATGTATATATATGTATGTGTGTGTATGTTTATGTGTTAGTGTTTGTCCCTCCCCAACATCTCTTGACAACCGATGCTGGTGTGTTTACATCCCCATAACTTAGCGGTTCGGCAAAAGAGACCGATAGAATAAGTACTAGGCTTACTAAGAATAAGTCCTGGGGTCGATTTGCTCGACTAAAGGCGGTGCTCCAGCATCGCCACAGTCAAATGACTGAAACAAGTAAAAGAGTAACTAGTTTGAAGAATGTAGTTGGGATGTAAGGACAATTTGCTGTGCAATAAAGTTTTGCCCTAAACCAAGCAAAACATTACAAAATATTACAGAAATGCTCCAGGCAGCTTATGGATTAACTTCTATGAGCCAGGAATCTGTTTTTCACTAGTACCAGCA
>NC_043025.1:8198410-8250528 GCF_006345805.1 Octopus sinensis
TGCTCGGGTTTGTAAGGGAAATAACTATATAAGCATTTTTAGAGAGTTATAGCCAAAAAATAGCAAAAAAATGCATTACAAATGGAATAAAAAATGATGGTAATTTTTTTTTAAATCGTTGACTCATCGTTGACATTTTTAGAGAGTTACTTCCCTTATATAATAGCGAAAAAATGCATTAAAATGGAAAAAATTATGGTAAATTATTTTTTAAATTGTAGACTCATCGTAGACACGCGCTAATACCCAGAAGGGCTCGATATGAATCACGACTATAAGATACCCGGTTTTGGTTAAACTGCACCACAAAATGTGGGAGTAGTTAGGAATCTAAATCGTGGGAGACAGACACACAACCTCACTTTTATATATAAAGATTTGTGCAACAACTAAAACATTCGGTTGTGCAAATTGTTTGCACAGGAAACCTGCCCTGTCTGGCGGTTTTTGCCGTTTTTGTGGATCTGTTTCAGCTTTTTTAGCGATTTCTGTTTTGGTGTCTTCAAGCCATGAAGTCGTTGTTCTAAAAGAACGCTGGTCTCCTTGACAATGCTTTACGACGTTGATTTCCTTACACTCCCTTCCCCACAGCTTCACGAGGGAGGGAAGAAGGGGGAGAAGCAACACAGGTGCAGGTGTGACCATGGACGCCAACTCCGCCGCCATCGACACACGGATAAAATATGCCTTAAAATGGAAAAAAATTATGGTAAATTATTTTTTAAATCGTAGACTCATCGTAGACGCACGCTAATACCCAGACAGGCTTGATATGAATCACGACTATAAGATACCCGGTTTTGGTTAAACTGCACCGCAAAATGTGGGAGTAGTTAGGAATCTAAATCGTAGGAGACAGACACTCACACAACTTCACTTTTATATATATAGATTATTGATGGCATCACCAGATAACTAAAGACTAAAAACTATAGATAATAATTCTATGAAATGCTTAATAGAAAATTCATTACTTTATATCACAATAACTAATTACCTACCGTAAATCCTCGAGTATAGTCCGCCCTTGAGTATAATACACAGGGGAATTTTAGGGGGCTGTACCTCTGAAAAACCTAAACCTTGTGCATAATATGCACCTCTTCTCTAACTTATGTCAAGGAGGTCTATATAACGCCCTTGGTTTGTAAAAATGTATACAGTAACATCCTTTATTATTATTATTGTATATATAACATAATGCAAACATATAGCTTTTTTGTGCATTTTGTTTGCAGAAAATAAAGAAATAACAGTAATAACATTTAATAAATGTTGCTTACTGCAAGTTATGGATGATTCTTTTATGACTTCATTGCTTTCAGGCTTAGCTTAAGGTATTTTCACGCCCGACATCACAAAATGCGTCTGAATAAACATTGCCGGACAGCAAATAGAGACTCGGACATTGCTTAGAAAATATCTTTCATTTTTAACCTCGTATATAGTACGTATGAGGGATTTTGGGAAAAAATGCGGATTATACTTCAGGATTTATGGTATTTATTTGATATATCAAACCCTTTTACAGGAATTAACCTTCATCATCCTCATCATCATCATTTAATGTCCGCTTTCCATGCTATCATGTGTTGGACGATTTGACTGAGGATTGGCAAACCAGATGGCTGCACCAGGCTCCAATCTGATCTGGCAGAGTTTCTACAGCTGGATGCCCTTCCCAACGCCAACCACTCCGAGAGTGTAGTGGGTGCTTTTACGTGCCACTGGCATGAGGGCCAGTCAAGCGGTACTGGCAATGGCCACGCTCAAAAAGTGTTTTTTATGTGCCACCTGCACAGGAGCCAGTCCAGCGGCACTGGCAATGGCCTCACTCGAATGTTTTTTTCACGTGCCACCAACACAAATACCAGTAGGGTGACGCTGGCAACGATCAAACCCAAAAGGGCTTTATTATATTATTGAAAAATCTCATTTTTCTTATATATAAATATATATAAATAAATATATATTATATATATATATATATATATATATATATATATATATATAATATATATATATATATATATATATATATATGTATACAATTGCAGTGTGGAAGGTGTTTGTAAGCCATTTAAGAAACACACAAAAGCCGTTCAATTCACTTCAACATTTAAGTTTAATTTGTCATCGAACGGCTTTTGTGTGTTTCTTAAATAGCTTACAACACCTTCCATGCTGCAATTGTTTTTGTTTCAGCACACGATCTCAGATCAAATCACTTGCTATGCAAGTACATCTTCGTAGTATATATATATTATATATATATATATATATATATATATATATATAAATTGCAATATATTTTGTATAATGCCTTTGCTGTTATGTAATGGTGTAATAAAGTATTGATTGGGTATCATCTGATGGTTGATGTTGATTGATTTAAGTATGTTTCTCCATTTTCTATTTTGTATATATATATATATATATATATAAATATATATATATAAATATATATATATTTATATATAATTAATTAATAAGGGTGAGAGAATTAGATACTAATTTAATAGTATATCTATTCAACACCAAGTGGCCTAGTGCTACGAGAAACCTGGATTATTATAATATTTTATAACATATTATAATATTTTTACAAAATAAATATAAGAGAGTGGTCACTATGGTGCTAGAGTGAGCAATATAGTGACCACTCTCTTATATTATTTATATATAAATATATATATATAAATATATATATATATATATTTATATATATATATATATATATATATATATATATATATATATATATATATATATACGTGATACTTACTTTGCAGATGACAAGATGTATTGGGCGTCATCACCATCAAAGTCTGTGGAAATGGCAGCCTATGCATTGTTGGCTTACAGTTACAAACACAAAATGGAAGAAAGCATTCCCGTTCGAAACTACCTTGTCAGTCAGCGAAACAGCCACGGAGGTTTCCGTTCCACACAGGTTAGTTTATATCTGTATATATTTCAGTTTATACAGAAGTATAAATATCTTTTTTATGTATAAATATCTGTTTTCTTTCAATTGTTTCAGTCATTTGACTGCAGCCATACTGGAGCACCAGCTTGAAGTTTTTTTAATTTTTTGGTATTTCGTTGAATTATTAGAC
Source organism: Octopus sinensis (assembly GCF_006345805.1). Taxonomy (NCBI): domain Eukaryota; kingdom Metazoa; phylum Mollusca; class Cephalopoda; order Octopoda; family Octopodidae; genus Octopus; species Octopus sinensis. The sequence goes on from NC_043025.1 coordinate 8,201,530, forward strand.
CCCCAGTTTTTGAACATTGTACTTATTCGATCATTCACCTTTACTGAACTGCTATGTTATGGGGATATATGTTATGGGCAGACATCCATAAAATTATCAACCATCTTACAAACGATAATTCTGAGCGCCTTTTCAAACTCCACCTGTCTAACACCCGTGGACATATTTACAAAGTCAGAAAACAGCACAGCTCCCATGACTTTAGGAATCATTTTTTCACGCTGAGAGTTGCTGAAGCATGGAACAAACTGCTGGCATCAGTTGTTAGTTGTAGGAGCACTGCATCCTTCAAAACTTCCATGGTTCCTGAGATTCGCCAACACTACACCTGATTTTCTCCCCTCCATACACACACAAGCATGTATCTGACTCATACACTGTTCACTCCCCAGACATTTGTACATTACTGCTTGTACTTTATATGCACTTTCTGACAAGTTGTGGTGCACCTGAGCACTGTATACAATAATTTCATTATTATTATTATTATTAGTATTATAACTCCATCTGTCTAACACCTGTGGACATATTTACAAAGTCAGAAAACAGCACAGCTCCCATGACCTTTGGAAACATTTTTTCATGCTAAGAGTTGCTGAAGCATGAAACAAACTGCTGGCATCAGTTGTTAGTTGTAGGAGCACTGCATCTTTCAAAACTTCCATCCTTTCTGAGATTCGCCAACACTACACCTGATTTTCTCCCCTCCATACACACACAAGCATGTATCTGACTCATACACTGTTCACTTCCCAGACATTTGTACATTACTGCTTGTACTTTATATGCACTTTCTGACAAGTTGTGGTGCACCTGAGCACTGTATACAATAATTTCATTATTATTATTATTAGTAGTATTATAAACTCCATCTGTCTAACACCTGTGGACATATTTACAAAGTCAGAAAACAGCACAGCCCCATGACCTTTGGAAACATTTTTTCATGCTAAGAGTTGCTGAAGCATGAAACAAACTGCTGGCTTCAGTTGTTAGTTGTAGGAGCACTGCATCCTTCAAAACTTCCATCCTTTCTGAGATTCGCCAACACTACACCTGATTTTCTCCCCTCCATACACACACAAGCATGTATCTGACTCATACACTGTTCACTTCCCAGACATTTGTACATTACTGCTTGTACTTTATATGCACTTTCTGACAAGTTGTGGTGCACCTGAGCACTGTATACAATAATTTCATTATTATTATTATTATTAGTATTATAAACTCCATCTGTCTAACACCTGTGGACATATTTACAAAGTCAGAAAACAGCACAGCTCCCATGACCTTTGGAAACATTTTTTCATGCTAAGAGTTGCTGAAGCATGAAACAAACTGCTGGCATCAGTTGTTAGTTGTAGGAGCACTGCATCTTTCAAAACTTCCATCCTTTCTGAGATTCGCCAACACTACACCTGATTTTCTCCCCTCCATACACACACAAGCATGTATCTGACTCATACACTGTTCACTTCCCAGACATTTGTACATTACTGCTTGTACTTTATATGCACTTTCTGACAAGTTGTGGTGCACCTGAGCACTGTATACAATATTTCATTATTATTATTATTAGTAGTATTATAAACTCCATCTGTCTAACACCTGTGGACATATTTACAAAGTCAGAAAACAGCACAGCTCCCATGACCTTTGGAAACATTTTTTCATGCTAAGAGTTGCTGAAGCATGAAACAAACTGCTGGCTTCAGTTGTTAGTTGTAGGAGCACTGCATCCTTCAAAACTTCCATCCTTTCTGAGATTCGCCAACACTACACCTGATTTTCTCCCCTCCATACACACACAAGCATGTATCTGACTCATACACTGTTCACTTCCCAGACATTGTACATTACTGCTTGTACTTTATATGCACTTTCTGACAAGTTGTGGTGCACCTGAGCACTGTATACAATAATTTCATTATTATTATTATATTAGTATTATAAACTCCATCTGTCTAACACCTGTGGACATATTTACAAAGTCAGAAAACAGCACAGCTCCCATGACCTTTGGAAACATTTTTTCATGCTAAGAGTTGCTGAAGCATGAAACAAACTGCTGGCATCAGTTGTTAGTTGTAGGAGCACTGCATCCTTCAAAACTTCCATGCTTCCCGAGATTCGCCAACACTACACCTGATTTTCTCCCCTCCATACACACACAAGTATGTATCTGACTCATACACTGTTCACTTCCCAGACATTTGTACATTACTGCATGTACTTTATATGCACTTTCTGACAAGTTGTGGTGCACCTGAGCACTGTATACAATAATTTCATTATTATTATCAAACCAAGACTGGTTGTCAAGTTGCAGTTAGGGGACAAACACAGACACAGAGACATGAACAGTAAGCTCTAAGAGCACATGGAACTTAGATTCTCTCAAATGCCCAGGAGGGTCTTTTAAGGTTGTAGATAGTTTCTGTTACCTAGGTGACCAAATTAGCAATGGTGGAGGATGCTCTGAAAGTATTGTTTCTAGAATAAGAATAAGGTGAAGGTATATGTGCATTTGCATATGTGGTGTGTGTGTGTGTTTGTGTGTGTGTGTGTGTGTGGTGCCTGCATGCATATGTGAGAGGGAGAGAGAGGAGAGGTGGGGTGTGGGTGCATTGCCTGAAGAGTGTGTGAATGGGTGGGTATGGCTGTCGGAATGGGTGAGGGTGGTTTTGTGTGTGTGTATGTGTGTTGGCATCTGCATGTGTGGACACAGTGGGAATGAGTATGTGCGTGTGCACATGTATGAGTGTGTGTGTGTGTGGGCACATGTATGAGTGTGTGTGTGTGTGGGCACATGTATGTGTGTGTGTGCACATGTATGTGTGTGTGTGTGTGGGCACATGTATGTGTGTGTGGGCACATGTATGTGTGTGTGTGCACATGTATGTGTGTGATGTGTGTTGGGCACATGTATGGTGTGTGTGTTGCACATGTATGTGTGGGTGTGTGTGTGGGTGGGCACATGTATGTGTGTGTGTGCACATGTAGTAGTGGGTGTGTGTGGGCAATGTATGTGTGTGTGTGCACAGGTAGTTGGTGGTGTGTGTGGGCACATGTATGTGTGTGTGTGCACATGTATGAGTGTGTGTGTGTGTGTGTGTGGGCACATGTATGTGTGTGTGTGCACATGTATGAGTGTGTGTGTGTGTGTGGGCACATGTATGTGTGTGTGTGCACATGTATGAGTGTGTGTGTTGTGTGTGGGCACATGTATGTGTGTGTGTGAACATGTATGAGTGTGTGTGTGTGTGTGGGCACATGTATGTGTGTGTGTGCACATGTATGAGTGTATGTGTGTGTGGGCACATGTATGAGTGTGTATGTGTGTGTGTGTGGGCACATGTATGTGTGTGTGTGCACATGTATGAGTGTGTGTGTGTGTGTGTGTGGGCACATGTATGTGTGTGTGTCTTTCTTCCTATGTTATTCTGTCACTCTCTGTATAAATTTGTGTTTGTGTGTGTGTGCACATGTATTAGTGTGTGTGTGTGTATGTGTGTGTCTATACACACATGTATGTGTGTGCATTGTATGTGTGTAGTGTGGAGGGTTGTGTATGTGGAAATATGTGTGTGTTCATGTGTGTATGTGTGTGGTGTGTGTGTGTGGTTGTGAGGGAGAGAGAGAGGTGGTATGTGGTGTGTGGTATCGGAATATGAGATATAAAAATTAATACAAATAATTTCGGAGCCCTCCGTCGGTTACAACGACGAGGGTCCCAGCTGATCCGATCAACGGAACAGCCTGCTCGTGAAATTAACGTGCAAGGGGCTGAGCAATCCACAAACACGTGTACGTTTAACCCTTTAGTGTTTAAACCAGCCATACCAGGCCCAAATTGTCTTCCTGTTTTATTCTCAAACCATCCAGCTCTGACCTCTCACACCTACCCTACAAAGTCATTCTAAAAATAAACAGGGACATCATCAAAATCTCAGAGTTACAAGATGCTGTACAATTAATTTAAAACAATGTAATTATTTGACAGAATAATCTGAATGCTAAAGAGTTAAGGTAGTTCTTGGAGAGATTCAGCATGACACAGAGTGTTATAAGGCTGTCCCCTTTGAAATACTGGTACTACTCATTTTTGCCAGCTGAGGGGACTAGAGCAATGTGAAATAAAGTGTCTTGCTCAAGGACACAATGCGTCGCTGGGAATTGAACTCATGACCATACGATCATGAGCTGAATGCCCCTGACCACTAAGCCACACACCTTCACAGAATATGAATAATAAGTAGGAATAAAATCATTAAGGAAAAAGATTATGTGAACGAATCAGTGACAGAAACAAAATTTAAAAAATAGAATAAATAAACAATAAAATGAAAATAAAATAAAAAGATTAAAATCAACAAGTACAACAGTAAGAGAAATAAATAAATGAAAAAACAAATAAAAATAATTGAATAAAAGAATAAAGGAACAAACAATAAAAAAATTAATTTTCTTATCTTCCATTTTAAAGGGTTATAAAATTAACACACGCGCAGGAGTGGCTGTGTGGTAAGTAGCTTGCTAACCAACCACATGGTTCCGGATTCAGTCCCACAGCATGGCATCTTGGGCAAGTGTCTTCTACTATAGCCCCGGGCCAACCGATGCCTTGTGAGTGGATTTGGTAGACGGAAACTGAAAGAAGCCTGTCGTATATATATATATATATATATATATATATATATGTGTGTGTGTGTGTGTGTCTGTGTTTGTCCCCCTAGCATTGCTTGACAACCGATGCTGGTGTGTTTATGTCCCCGTTACTTAGCAGTTCGGCAAAAGAGACCAATAGAATAAGTACTGGGCTTACAAAGAATAAGTCCCGGGGTCGAGTTGCTCGATTAAAGGCGGTGCTCCAGCATGGCCGCAGTCAAATGACTGAAACAAGTAAAAGAGTAAAGAGTAAGAGAGTTATAGGAACATAAACCTTCTTCCACGAAAAGATAGCTTAAACTGTGCTCTAAATGGAGATGTAGTAAAATCCTATTTTATGGACTCAACCATGTTCTAAAATAAGTCGAAAGTTAAGCTACTATAAATCGGCACAAACTTTCCGGACAACCCAATACACAGAAAAGCATCTCGTAGGTGTTTGGTGAACCGGTTGGCTAGCCAGCGGCCTGTCTGACCAACATAAGGTTTGTTGTAGAAATTACACCTGATACAGTAAATAAGGTTGGAAGAAGAGCAGGAGAAGGAGTTGCTAATGTGGAGGGTGTGGTTGGATCCAGTGAGGGGGGGGGGGTGATAGTGAGGAAAGGGCAGGTGTGGCAATGGGATCTGGAGCAAGGGAAGGATCTGGGTTGGGTTGGAATGGAAGGGGAGAGGGTGCTATGGACCAGTAGATCATATAGATTACAGACATGTTTGAAAGAGGGCAAGGTGGGTTGGGCAAAATATGAAGGGTGATATGTATATATATATATATATATATATATATAAAGGGAAAGTTTACGAAAATAAACAAAAGACGAAGGCAGGTGGAGTACAAACAAACAAATGTATTAGTATAGCGCTCAGGAATAGAAAAAGTCATTTACATTTCGAGCCTACGCTCTTCGACAGAAAGATACACAGAAATAAAAACAAGGAGAGAAAAAAATGCGTGTAGGAGCTAACGATCTAACATATATATGCGTGTGTGTGTGTGTCTATCGCCCCATCTATCGATCAGCAACTGTCTGTCAGTCCGTCTATCTACCTATCTCTCTATATACATATAGAGCATTATATATATATATATATATATATATATATATAACAGGAAGGTTTATGAAAATAAACAAAAGACGAAGGCAGGTGGAATACAAACAAACAAATTTATTAGTATAGCGCTCAGGAATAGAAAAAGTCTTTTACGTTTCGAGCCTACGCTCTTCGACAGAAAGATACACAGAAATAAAAACAAGGAGAGAAAAAAAATGCATGTAGGAGCTAACGATCTATCATGGCGTATATATATATATATATATATACCGCTAAGTATTTTGCCCGATTCTGCTAACGATTCTGCCAGCTTGCTGCTTTTTAATTCTGTCCAACAAATTCTATCCAACCCATGCAAGATAGAAAAACTGGGTGGTAAAATGACTGATATGTATGTGTTTGTGTCTGTCCCACTCCAATCTGACAACTGGTGTTGGTTTGTTTATGTCCCTGTTAATGTCCCTTGGCAAAAAATGACTAATAGAATAGAAAAATAAGGACTAGGGTTACTTTGTTTGACTAAACTGTTCCCCTTCAAAATAGAGGGCCAGCATGGCTGCAGTCCAATGACTGAAACAAGGAGAAGTTAAACGATAAAATTATTTCCTTCCAGCTTTTGATTATGTGGCTTTCATCCATGACTTCTGCTTTTTTGTTTTCTTTCTTGTAGGACACTGTGATGGGTCTTGAAGCTCTGACTCAGTATGCCCTGCTTTTCAGCCAGAATGATTCCGCCGTGGATGTGAAAATAGAGACGAATGAAGGGACCGAATATTCTTTGAAACTATCACTTACGAAAACTCAACCATTCTTTATAAGAAAGATGTAAGATAAAAAAGAAACTACTACTAATACTACCACCACCACTACTCCTATTACTGCTACTACCATCAACACTACTACTCCTGATACTACTATACCACCAACACCACTAGTACTACTACTACCACCACCACCACCAGTACTACTACTACTACTACTACTACTATAACCATCACTACTACTACTACGACTACTATAACCATCACTACTACTACTCACTATAACCATCACTACTACTACTACTATAACCATCACTACTATACTCACTATAACCATCACTACTACTACTATAACCATCACTACTACTACTACTACTATGACTACTACTACTATAACCATCACTACTACTACTACGACTACTACTACGACTGCTACTACTACAACTACTACTATAACCACCATTACTACTACGACTACTATAACCATCACTACTACTACTACTGTAACCATCACTACTACTACTATAACCATCACCACCACCACCACCACCACCACTACTACTACTACTACTACTACTACTACTATAACCATTACTACTACTACTAGTATAACTATAATCAGTACTACTACCATCCTACCACCACCATCACCACTACTACTAAATCGCAATCATCATTAATAGTGAGACAAGTTAGGACACCGAAAAATAACATCACTTAACAATCAGAGGCAGAACCTCTCTGTGGACACATGATCTGCTAGTTATGGTAATCAATATTCCCGCAAATTAATTAACAAGCGTTCCATCAGTTACAATGACCAGGGGTCCAGTTCATCCGATCAATAGAACAGACTCTCTTTTTACTTGTTTCAGTCATTTGACTGCGGCCATGCTGGAGCACCACCTTTAGTCGAGCAAATCGACCCCAGGACTTATTCTTTGTAAGCCTAGTACTTATTCTATTGGTCTCTTTTGCCGAACCACAAGTACCAGGGACATAAACACACTGACATTGGTTGTCAAGCGATGTTGGGAGGACAAATACACACACACAAATACACACACATATACATATATATACATATATACGACGGGCTTCTTTCAGTTTCCATCTACCAAATCCACTCACAAGGCTTTGGTCGGCCTGTGGCTATAGTAGAAGACACTTGCCTAAGGTGTCACAGTGGGACTGAACCTGGAACCATGTGGTTCGTAAGCAAGCTACTTACCACACAGCCACTCCTGCACCTATGGAACTAACGTGCAGGTGGCTGAGCACTTCACAGAAACACATACTCTTAGTTGTAGGAAAACTGGGTGTTAAAATGACTGATATGTATGTGTTGTGTCTGTCCCACTCCAATCTGACAACTGGTGTTGGTTTGTTTATGTCCCTGTTAATGTCCTTGGCAAAAAATGACTAATAGAATAGAAAAATAAGGACTAGGGTTACTTTGTTTGACTAAACTGTTCCCCTTCAAAATAGAGGGCCAGCATGGCTGCAGTCCAATGACTGAAACAAGGAGAAGTTAAACGATAAAATTATTTCCTTCCAGCTTTTGATTATGTGGCTTTCATCCATGACTTCTGCTTTTTTGTTTTCTTTCTTTGTAGGACACTGTGATGGGTCTTGAAGCTCTGACTCAGTATGCCCTGCTTTTCAGCCAGAATGATTCCGCCGTGGATGTGAAAATAGAGACGAATGAAGGGACCGAATATTCTTTTGAAACTATCACTTACGAAAACTCAACCATTCTTTATAAGAAAGATGTAAGATAAAAAAGAAACTACTACTAATACTACCACCACCACTACTCCTATTACTGCTACTACCATCAACACTACTACTCCTGATACTACTATTACCACCAACACCACTAGTACTACTACTACCACCACCACCACCAGTACTACTACTACTACTACTACTACTATAACCATCACTACTACTACTACTACTATAACCATCACTACTACTACTCACTATAACCATCACTACTACTACTATAACCATCACTACTACTACTCACTATAACCATCACTACTACTACTATAACCATCACTACTACTACTACTACTATGACTACTACTACTATAACCATCACTACTACTACTACGACTACTACTACGACTGCTACTACTACAACTACTACTATAACCACCATTACTACTACGACTACTATAACCATCACTACTACTACTACTGTAACCATCACTACTACTACTACTACTATAACCATCACCACCACCACCACCACCACCACTACTACTACTACTACTACTACTACTACTACTACTATAACCATTACTACTACTACTAGTATAACTATAATCAGTACTACTACCATCCTACCACCACCATCACCACTACTACTAAATCGCAATCATCATTAATAGTGAGACAAGTTAGGACACCGAAAAATAACATCACTTAACAATCAGAGGCAGAACCTCTCTGTGGACACATGATCTGCTAGTTATGGTAATCAATATTCCCGCAAATTAATTAACAAGCGTTCCATCAGTTACAATGACGAGGGGTCCAGTTCATCCGATCAATAGAACAGACTCTCTTTTTACTTGTTTCAGTCATTTGACTGCGGCCATGCTGGAGCACCACCTTTAGTCGAGCAAATCGACCCCAGGACTTATTCTTTGTAAGCCTAGTACTTATTCTATTGGTCTCTTTTGCCGAACCACTAAGTACCAGGGACATAAACACACTGACATTGGTTGTCAAGCGATGTTGGGAGGACAAATACACACACACAAATACACACACATATACATATATATACATATATACGACGGGCTTCTTTCAGTTTCCATCTACCAAATCCACTCACAAGGCTTTGGTCGGCCTGTGGCTATAGTAGAAGACACTTGCCTAAGGTGTCACAGTGGGACTGAACCTGGAACCATGTGGTTCGTAAGCAAGCTACTTACCACACAGCCACTCCTGCACCTATGGAACTAACGTGCAGGTGGCTGAGCACTTCACAGAAACACATACTCTTAGTTGTAGGAAAACTGGGTGTTAAAATGACTGATATGTATGTGTTTGTGTCTGTCCCACTCCAATCTGACAACTGGTGTTGGTTGTAAGTAGCTTGCTAACCAACCACATGGTTCCGGGTTCAGTCCCACTGCGTGGCATCTTGGGCAAGCCTTGTGAATGGATTTGGTAGACGGAAACTGAAAAAAGCCTGTCGTATATATGTACATATATATGTATGTGTGTGTTTGTCCCCCTAGCATTGCTTGACAACCGATGCTGGTGTGTTTACGTCCCCGTCACTTAGCGGTTCGGCAACTAAAGGAGTAGACCTGGGGAGAATATTAGCTAAGAAGTGGTTCCGCATTTCTCAAAATTCTGGAACCCCTGAACTAGTGCCCCACTAACAGATGCAGTTTAAAGTTGTGCCCAGGAAAACACATGTACGTTCAGGATAACATACATATATAAAGATACATGCACACACATATACTTGCATGCATCCATCCATCCATCCATCCATACACACATACATACATACATACATACATACACACACATACATACATACATACATACATACATACATACATACATACATACATAAATACATACACACATACATACACATACATACATACATGCATACATACATACATACATACATACATACACACATACATACATGCATGCATGCATGCATACATACATACATACATCCATCCATACACATACATACATACATACATACATCCATGCATGCATACATACATACATACACACATACATACATACATGCATGCATACATACATACATACACACACACACATACATACATACGTACATGCATACATACATACATACATACATGCATGCATGCATGCATGCATACATACATACATACATACATACATACATACATACATACATATTTACATGATGGCTGTCTACTCATTAGACAAGCATGACCATCACTGACAAGTATTGGCAGTGCCCATGCAAGGGTTTAAAGTCAAGCTTCTACAACATCACAGTACCAAGAAACCCAGAGACAAGCCAGATGGAAGATACCCTAGATGGACGAACATGGTGTCTATGAGTGTCTTCTGGAGGCAACTCTGACATGTTATTTAACCTACAGCTTGGACCCTAACAAGTGCTTACTACTCAGGGCCAGAGTAGACATGGGTACAACAGTGACTAAGAAGTGATTCCACACTCCTCAAGACCCTGGAACTCTTGTACTGGTGTCCCACTACCAGATGTACTTTAAGTCATACCCAGGACAACACATATACATACATATATACATATATACATACATACATACATGCATGCATGCATACATACATACATACATACATGATGGTTTCCCCCTCATTATCGAGTATGGCCATTGCATGAAGCTTAACTGTTACTGGTGCTGTGATCGAATGTGACTTTTTAGCCCAGCTAAAGACCTTCAATGTCTTGTACAGAATTGGCAACTAAAACCTTTACTGGTAATAGCCAGCTGTAGTTGTAACTGGGCTTCATGTACCTTTGCATGTCGTTTAAGTCCTCCTGCCGAATTACACTCTCTTCCACATGCCCGACAGATATGATTAGTATGGTACACACACCTACATACATCTGATTGGATGGACGAGGTGTCTGTGAGTGACCTCCATCTGGAGGCAATTCTGTGACATGCTAATTAACCCATAACTGGGGCACTAACAGTTGCTACTACTGGGGGTAAGTGTAGATTTGGGGGCAACAGTGGCTAAGAGGTGGTTTTGCAGTCATCAAACAACTTGGAACTCCCAAACCACAGCCCCACAACCAGATTCAGTTCAAAGTCATATTCGGACACTGTTCCAATATCACAAATAAAAATGGCAATCACCATTTCGTAAGTGGTTCATTCCAGTATCACGAAAGAAATGGGGAAACCCTGGCACTCTCTTTTACTCTTTTACTTGTTTCAGTCATTTGACTGCGGCCATGCTGGAGCACCGCCTTAGTCGAGCAACTCGACCCCGGGACTTATTCTTTTTTTTTGTAAGCCCAGTACTTATTCTATCGGTCTCTTTTGCCGAACCGCTAAGTGACGGGGATGTAACACACCAGCATCAGTTGTCAAACAATGCTAGGAGGACAAACACAGACACACAAACACACACACATACATACATATATATATATATATATATATACATATATACGACAGGCTTCTTTCAGTTTCCGTCTACCAAATCCACTCACAAGGCTTTGGTCGGCCCGGGGCTATTGCAGAAGACACTTGCCCAAGATGCCACGCAGTGGGACTGAACCCGGAACCATGTGGTTGGTTAGCAAGCTACTTACCACACAGCCACTCCTGCGCCTATACTCCTGAACCTAGATATATTGGGTTGGCAACTAAGTTCCTGCCATTTTTTTTAAATTTTGGAATTTATTCTGTTTTTAAACTTTGGAATTCCATTTTTGAATTATTTTGGAATCTATTTTGTTTTTTTGTTTTTTTCTAGTTAATTTTAGTTAATTTTTATTTATTTTCATATCATTAAAATGGAATGTCAAGTTAAGAAAAATGAGCATTTTAGACATCTTCTTTTTGCTTTTAATCAAAGTTCTAGAGACCGCAAAAGCTGCTTGCAACATTTATGCTATGTATGGAGAGGATGCCATAGCTGAAAGAACCACTCGTGATCGGTATGCCAAGTTCAAAAATGGAAATTTTGACATCAAAGATGCACCTCGTTCTGGCCGTCCAGTTGAGTTTGATGCAGAGTGATTAAACCAACTTTTACACGAAAATTCTCATCAAACAACAAGGGAACTGGCAGAGAAAATGGAATGCTCCCACACTGTTAAAGAGAGCATCTTCACTCAATGGGAAAGGTTCGGAGGTATGGAGTATGGGTTCTGTATGCTTTAAGGGACAACAACAAAAATCAACGATCCACAATCTCTGCTGGTTTGCTTGGTCGTCACCACTCAACTCATTGACAAAAGCAATGATTTCTTTACTGACTCGTTGCTAGTGACGAAAAATGGCGCCTGTACATCAATATGAAGCTGCGTAAGGAATGGCTTAGCCCCGGTAAACAAATGACACTGCGCGTAAAACAAGATCTTCATCCTTGTAAGACGATGTTGTGCATATGGTGGGACTGGGAAGGGATTATCCATTACGAATTGCTTGAATGGAACCAAACGGTCAATGCAGACTCTATGTTCAACAGATGGAACGACTCAACATGGCTATTCAAGAGAAAAGACCTAATCGGCAGCATGGAGTTCTCCTACTGCACGACAATGCCTGGCCTCAAATCACCAATATGACCAAGGTAGCTATTCAAACACATGGCTGGGAAGTGCTGCCACATCCGCCGTACTCTCCTGATTTGGCACCAATGGATTTCCACCTCTTTCGATCTCTTTCAAATGCTATGCACGGAGTTTCGTTCAATACTGATGCAGAATTGAGAGCTTGGTTGGATCAATTTTTCGAGTCAAAATTGAATGATTTCTACCAATGAGGTATTGAAAATCTTGTTGAACATTGTGAAGAAGTTGCACACAACAAGGGTGAATACATTGTCGATTAATTAGTTGTTATTTTTTATTAAATCTTTTAGGAAATTTAAATTTTAAAAAACCGCAGGAACTTATTTGCCAACCCAATAGTTTAAGATCATACCCAGGAAAATGTAGCAATTTGAGTGTAGGGGTGGGTGTGGGGGCAACATAATGCCTGAAAAATGAGAACAAGATGTTTTGCTAGATCAAGCCTTACCTCAGGCTAAACAAACACTATACAAAAGATAGTGGAGGCGCAATGGCCCAGTGGTTAGGGCAGCGGACTCGCGGTCGTAGGATTGCGGTTTCGAATCCCAGACTGGGCGTTGTGAGTGTTTATTGAGCGAAAACACCTAAAAGCTCCACGAGGCTCTAGTAGGGGGTGGTGGTGATCCCTGCTGTACTCTTTCACCACAACTTTCTCTCACTCTTACTTCCTGTTTCTGTTGTACCTGTATTTCAAAGGGCCGGCCTTGTCACTCTCTGTGTCACACTGAATCTCCCTGAGAACTACGTTAAGGGTACACATGTCTGTGGAGTGCTCAGCCACTTACACGTTAATTTCACGAGCAGGCTGTTCTGTTGGTCGGATCAACCGGAACCCTCGTCGTCGTAACCGACGGAGTGCTTCCATCCATACAAAAGATGGAGAAATGTTTATATCATGACTCTTACATGTGTTGTTGTTGTTCTTGTTGCAGCTTCCTTCAAGCACAAAGAATTTGAAAGTTGAAGTGACTGGAAATGGTTATGTTCTTGTTCAGGTAAGCTTCTGGCTTTATTTACACACACACACACACACATACAACACATGTGGAGGCACATGGCCCAGTGGTTAGAGCAGTGGATCACGGTCGAGGGATCGTGGGTTCAAATCTCAGACCGGACAATGTGTATGTTTATGAGCGAAAACACCTAAGCTCCACGCGGCTCCGGCAGAAGGTAATGGCAAAAATTCTGCTGACTCTTTCGCCACAACTTTCTCTCACTCTTTACTCCTGCATCTTGCAGCTCACCTGCGGTGGACCAGTGTCCCGTCTAGGTGGGGAACCTATACGCCAAGAAACCGGGAATCCGGCCCTTATGAGCCAGGCATAGCTCAAGAAGGAACAAACAAAAAACATACACACATACACATAGTGGAGGCACATGGCCTAGTGGTTAGAGCAGCAGTCGAGGGATCGCGGGTTCAAATCTCAGACCGGGCGATGTGTGTGTTTATGAGCGAAACACCTAAGCTCCACGCGGCTCCAGCAGAAGGTAATGGCGAAATTTCTGCTGACTCTTTCGCCACAACTTTCTCTCACTCTTTCCTCCTGCGTCTTGCAGCTCACCTGCGATGAACTGGCGTCCCGTCCAGGTGGGGAATCTATACGCCAAGAAACTGGGAAACCGGCCCTTATGAGCCAGGCGTAGCTCGAGAAGGAACAAACAACAACACACAACACATACAAACACATTTGTGTGTGTAAACACACACACAGATGCACATATGAGAGTCAGCTAAAATGTCCATAGACTGACCAAGATACCCTCATGGAATGAGGCCAAATGAGGTTTATTTCCCAACATAGTCCTCCTTGCAGTCCACACACTTCTTCCATTGGTGTTGCAGAGCTTGGCTCACATTGGTCAAGAAGCTTTCATCCTGTTGGTCAAAAACATCATCAAAACTAGATATGACATCATCATCACCACAATACTGATTCCCAGCCAAGTGTTTTTTTTTTTTTCATAGATGATAGTTAGATGGGGCCAACTCAGTTGAAGAGGGCAGTACTGATCAACCAGTTCAAAGCTACAGTCATGTACAGCAGCCATTGAAACCAAGGGTTTGTATGTTGGAGCATTATCCTGGTGAATCAATTCCCCTTTTGTCAGTTTTCCTGAACATTTGTTTATAACTTGGCATAGTAGTCTCCACTGATGGAGTGGCCCTTTTATAGATAGTTTATAAGCATAATACCTTTTGCATTCCAAAAACCTGAGACAATGATATATATATATATATATATATGTGTGTGTGTGTGTGTGTGTGTGTGTGTGTGTGTGTGTGGTGTGTGTGTGTGTATATATGTGTGTGTGTGTAAGGCGGCAAGCTGGCAGAAACGTTAGCACGCCGGGCGAAATGCTTACCAGTACTTCGTCTGCCACTACATTCTGAGTTCAAATTCCGCTGAGGTCGACTTTGCCTTTCATCCTTTCGGGGTCGATAAATTAAGTACCAGTTACGCACTGGGGTCGATATAATTGACTTAATCCGTTTGTCTGTCCTTTTTTGTCCCCTCTGTGTGTAGCCCCTTGTGGGCAGCAAAGAAATATATATATATTATATAAGAATGAATGTTTTTATATATAATGAACGTGAAATACAGGAAGGGACGAACACGGAACACAGACAAATCATTCGAAGCCTTCAATCTTCAGTCAGACACCGAATCATCATAGCAAATTTCGGCTGTTCAATTCTGATATTTGCTCCAACTCGGCCAGCCCCAAGAAAAAAAACTAAGCTGTAAGCATTAGATTTCTTGGTAGAAGACAGGAATGTGAACGCACAAGACGGATGTGAATACAAGAGACGAAAACGAAATTGAAAACAGTAATGAATAAACAAAATATATATAACGGTGGTTGTCATACGACTTTAGACCAAAAGAGACAAAACAACAACAACATAGCAGCTGGCGTAGAAATAATTACCGTTTCGGTAGCGGGGACACATGTTGGTCGAGATACGAAGGCCAACAGAATGGTTGAAGAAGCAGCAGGTCACAGGCGAGAGAGAAAGAGAGACAGAGAGAGAGGGAATCAAAGAGGGTGGAAGGCAGGGGACAGAATCAGTGACCAAGAGAAAAGGAGAAAGAAGGGATTAAGGAGGATGGGAGGAAGAGGGGAGGAGGATGGGAGGAAGAGAGGGGAAGAATCGGAGGGCGCCAAAAAGTTTGGTGAAGAAGCAATGGCGGGTAGTAAAAGACAATATATATATATATATATATATATATATATATATATATATATATATATATATATGTGTGTGTGTGTGTGTGTGTACCATTCATCATCATCATCATCGTTTAACATCTGCTTCACATGCTAGCATGAGTTGGACGATTTGACTGAGGGCTGGCGAACCAGATGGCTGCACCAGACTCCAATCTGATCTGGCAGAGTTTCTACAGCTGGATGCCCTTCATAACGCCAACCACTTCAAGAGTGTAGTGAGTGCTTTTACATGCCACCGGCACGGGGGCCAGTCAGGTGGTACTGGCAACGGCAACGCTCAAATGGTGCTTTTTATGTGCCTCCTGCACAGAAGCCAGTCCAGCGGCACTGGCAACAATCTTGCTCAAATGTTTTTTCACGTGCCACCAGCACAAGTGCCAGTAAGGCAATGCAGGTAATGATCACGCTTGAATGGTGCTTTCTACATGCCACCGGCACAGAAGCCAGTTTGTTATGTGTGTGTGTGTGTGTGTGTGTGTGTGTGTGTGTGTGTGTTTGGAGGTACATAGCCTAGTGGTTAGAACAGCGGACTCGTGGTCGAGGGATCTCAGGTTCGAATCTCAGACAAGCAATCTTTGTGTTTATGAGCGAAACACCTAAGCTCCACACGGTTATGGCAGAAGGTAATGGTGAACTTCTGCTGACTCCTTCGCCACAACTTTCTCTCACTCTTTCCTCCTGCATCTTGTTGCAGTGTTTAGGTTCTTACTATCAACCATGATCTTACTCTTTATTGGGCTGTGTTCCTGATACTTTTTCCAGTCTGGTGGTAAGCTCCTGCAGTTCTGCTTCACTGCTTCCTAACACATACCACACACACATACCACGCACAATGCACATCTGTGTATATGTGTGTGTGTGTGTCTTTGTGCGTGTGGTTTTGTGCTTCTCACCTGTAATTTGGCAGTTTGACAAAAGACACAAATAGAATTTTTTTTTAAAATCAGTCCTGGGCTCAATTTATTTGACTATAATTCCTTAGGTAATTGCTCTAGCATGGCCGCAGTTCAATGACTGAAACAAGTAAAAGATATGATCAGACACACGCACACACACAACACGCACGCACACACACACACACATGCACAAGCATTTGTCTTATGAAGAAAGGCTGAAGACGCCCGACCTTTATTCTCTAGAAAAATGCCGCCACCGTGGTGATCTCATTTTCGCTCACAACATCATAAGCAGAAAGTGTAACCTCTAGAAAGAGCTGTTCTTCACTCCTGCTCCAGAGCATCGGCTGCGGGGTCACTCCAAAAAGCTCTATCTGCGACGATTTCATCTCAATCGAAGGAGAGGGGCTTTCTCCGTCCGGGTTGCGGACTCGTGGAATAAGCTGCCGGACGAGATAGTGAAGATGCCAATGACCGCTCGGTTCAAAGTCTCTCTTGACCAGAAATGGCCTGAACTCTTTGCATGAACATCCTCCCTGTACATAACTCCATGTCCCCCTACATGTTCTTGCTTTTTGCTTTCTGAGCCAAAAAATTAACTTAACTTAACTTAACACATACACACAACCATATTTGCTATGTCATTTACTTTGATCCTGTGTTTTCCGATAGGTGAACTGGCAATATAATTTGATCCCTGAGGAGAAAGGGACTTATTTATCTATCAATATGTCAAAGAAGTCAACCCCTCCAGAAACTGCTGAATATGATACCTGTGTTAAGTAAGTATGAATCAGAGGGCAAGGTGTTTTTTTATCGTGTACATTGTTATAATGTGGATCCTCATCCACTTGTATGCTATTGTCTTCTTGCCACTATTATGTTGTGGCAGTATTATGGATCTTAAAGGCGGCAAGCAGGCAGAAACGTTAGCACGCCGGGCGAAATGCTTAGCCGTATTTCGTCTGCTATTACATTCTGAGTTCAAATTCCACCGAGGTCGACTTTGCCTTTCATCCTTTCGGGGTTGATAAATTAAGTACCAGTTACACACTGGGGTCGATATAATCGACTTAATCTGTTTGTCTGTCCTTGTTTGTCCTCTCTGTATTTAGCCCCTTGTGGGTAGTAAAGAAATAGGTATTTCGTCTACCGCTACGTACTGAGTTCAAATTCCGCCAAGGTCGACTTTGCCTTTCATCCTTTCGGGGTCAATAAATTAAGTACCAGTTACGCATTGGGGTCGATATAATCGACTTAATCCGTTTGTCTGTCCTTGTTTGTCCCCTCTATGTTTAGCCCCTTGTGGGTAGTAAAGAAACAGGTATTCTGGATCTTATTATCTTTCAATGTATCCATGCCCAGGGAAGTAAGGCGTTCAGAACATGGCAAATGCCTGATAGAGGGTATTCTCTTGGTTGTCAGATACATGCTTGCGTGTGTGTATCGAGGGGAGAAATCAGGTGTAGTGTTGGCAAATCTCAGGAAGCATGGAAGTTTTGAAGGATGCAGTGCTCCGACAACTAACAACTGATGCCGGCAGTTTGTTCCATGCTTCAGCGTGTGTATGGAGGGGAGAAATCAGGTGTAGTGTTGGCAAATCTCAGGAAGCATGGAAGTTTTGAAGGATGCAGTGCTCCGACAACTAACAACTGATGCCGGCAGTGTGTTCCATGCTTCAGCAACTCTCAGCGTGAAAAAATGTTTCCAAAAGTCATGGGAGCTGTGCTGTTTTCTGACTTTGTAAACTTGTCCACGGGTGTTAGACAGGTGGAGTTTGAAAAGGTGCTCAGAGTTATTGTTTGTAAGATGGTTAATAATTTTATGGGTGTCTGCCAAGTCAGCTGCCAGACGTCGGAGTTTCAATGTGTCCATGCCTAGGGAAGTAAGGCATTCAGAATATGGCAAATGCCTGATGGAGGGTATTCTCTTGGTGGCACATTGCTGAACGGCTTCCAGATGATTAATATCCTGGGCAAGATAGGTGTTCTAGACCGGTGCTTTAAAATATCTCTCTCTCTCTCACTTTCTCTCTCTTTTTTTTACATTCAACCCCTTTCATGATTGTATTTCAACCTGGCCTCTTTGTAATTACAGGTACACAGGAAAGGATGATACTGGAATGGTATTAGTTTCAATAAACACTCTGTCTGGATTTACTGCAAATTCAGTGGATCAATCAAGCGACCCGTTAATAAAGAGGTCAGAAGTGGAAGACAACAAGGTGTTGTCTATCTGGACTCTGTATGTATTCTGCCTTATACTCTGAGCTCATTATATCTCTTTACCATATACTGTCATTGTTTTATCTTTTGCTTGTTTCAGTCATCAGACTGTGGCCATGCTGGGGCATAGCCTTAAAGGGTTTAATTGAACAAATCAACCCATCATGTCAAGCAGTGGTGGAGGTACAAAACAGACACAAAGACACACATGCACATGTACACACAATGCATCTTTGCACATACACACATACATGCATCCTTGCACACACACACATGCATCCTTGCACACACACACATGCATCCTTGCACACACACACATGCATCCTTGCACACCACATACATGCATCCTTGCACACACACACATACATGCATCCTTGCACACACACACATACATGCATCCTTGCACACACACACACACACACACACATGCATCCTTGCACACACACACATACATGCATCCTTGCACATGTACACACACATGCATCCTTGCACACACACACATACATGCATCCTTGCACACACACACATACATGCATCCTTGCACATGTACACATACATGCATCCTTGCACACACACACATACATGCATCCTTGCACACACACACATACATGCATCCTTGCACATGTACACATACATGCATCCTTGCACACACACACATACATGCATCCTTGCACACACACACATACATGCATCCTTGCACACACACACATACATGCATCCTTGCACACACACACATACATGCATCCTTGCACACACACACATACATGCATCCTTGCACATGTACACATACATGCATCCTTGCACACACACACACACATGCATCCTTGCACATGTACACACACATGCATCCTTGCACACACACACATACATGCATCCTTGCACACACACCACAAACATGCATCCTTGCACACACACACATGCATCCTTGCACACACACACATACATGCATCCTTGCACACAACACACATACATGCATCCTTGCACAACACACATACATGCATCCTGCACACACACACATACATGCATCTTGCACATGTACACACACATGCATCCTTGCACACACACACATACATGCATCCTTGCACACACACACATACATGCATCCTTGCACATGTACACATACATGCATCCTTGCACACACACACATACATGCATCCTTGCACACAACACAATACATGCATCCTTGCACACACACACATACATGCATCCTTGCACACACACACATACATGCATCCTTGCACACACACACATACATGCATCCTTGCACATGTACAAATAATGCATCCTTGCACACACACACACACATGCATCCTTGCACATGTACACACACATGCATCCTTGCACACACACACATACATGCATCCTTGCACACACACACACACACATGCATCCTTGCACACACACACACACATGCATCCTTGCACACACACATACATGCATCCTTGCACACACACACACATACATGCATCCTTGCACACACACACATACATGCATCCTTGCACACACACACATGCATCTTTGCACACACACACATACATGCATCTTTGCACATGTACACACACATGCACACAGGCACATATGAACAATGAGGTTCTTTTTAGATTTTGTCTACGAAATCCACTCACAAGTCTTTGGTTGGCCTGAAGCTATAACAGAAGACATTTTGGATCTTTTCGGTTTGAATGGCAGTTTTTTTCTAGCGGTGTCATATGAAATTGTCACCCATAATTATGACCCTAGTATCGATCTATTGCATTTCAATCTGTTTTAGGGTTAGGGTTAGTGTTAGGGTTAGGGTGGGGAAGGGTATCTTTTTTTCTTCACAAATGTAAATAAACCCAATCTGTTTCTTAAATGTGGGACGTATTCATACGGCACAGAATGTTTTTTTACCTCAATGGACATCATTGATTGGTTGAAATTGCAGAAATTGAAGGAAAAAAACAACAAATAGCTTACAAACTATAGAATTTTCTCAATAAAGCCAAGAGAAAAAGATGTTTTATGTAATACATTCTACCAGTATACGAAGTTTAAAATTTTTTAGTTACGTGGAAATTATTTTAAACATTGCCGTTCAAACCAAAAAGATTTGAAATTTTCCAAAGTTGCCACACAGTGAGACTGATCCATGCAGTTTGGAAGCAAACTCCTTATCTCATAACTACATCTGCATCTATTGTCCAAGAAGTGTTAGTAAGTCAGTAAATAGATCACATTCACTAGAATAGCTATGATTTTAATGCAATACTATGAGTCTTGAGCTGTATTCGGCCAGTTCATGTAAAATCATGTTTTCCTAAGCAGAAAACATGATCAATTAATCATCAGACATAGTTGACCTGAGACATATGGCTAGGGCTCTTTTACCTTTCAGGGGCTAAAATCAACAGCCAGTCATCAAGCTGAAGGCTACTGGTAAACATCAAAACTGCTAGTCTTTGGCCAAAGCAAAATTGAGAAACAAAAGATAAATATTATGGAGATGTACTTGCATAGCGAGTGACTTGATCTGAGAACGTGTGCTGGAACGAAAACAATTGCAGCGTGGAAGGTGTTTATAATCCATTTAAGAAACACACAAAAACTGTTAGATTCACTTCAACATTTAAATTTAATTTGTCAAAATATATTCGTTGCTTTCAGACCGCGACCTGTTCACTGACAAAATTCTGTGCTATATAAATATATATATATATATTACGGAGATGTACTTGCATAGCGAGTGACTTGATCTGAGATCGTGTTCTGGAACGAAAACAATTGCAGCGTGGATGGTGTTTATAAGCCTTTTAAGAAACACACAAAATCCGTTAGATTCTCACTTCAACATTTAAATTTAATTTGTCAAAATATTTTCATCGCTTTGAGACCGGGACCTGTTCACTGACAAAACTTCGTGCTGCATATATTTCGCTAGGGAACTGCTCTACATCTTAGAGTGAGCTGCTTCTCCGGTTTATATTTTCTACAAACGATACACACACACACATGTATATGCTATGCAAGTACATCCCCATAATATATATATATATATATAGCACGAAGTTTTGTCAGTGAACAGGTCGCGGTCTCAAAGTGACGAAAATATTTTGACAAATTAAACTTAAATGTTGAAGTGAATCTAACGGTTTTTGTGTGTTTCTTAAATAGCTTACAAACACCTTCCATGCTGCAATTGTTTTCGTTCCAGCACACAATCTCAGATCAAGTCACCCGCTATGCAAGTACATCTCTGTAATATATATATAGCACAGAATTTTGTCAGGGAACAGGTCGCAGTCTCAAAGCGCCGAAAATATTTCAACAAATTAAATTTAAATGTTGAAGTGAATCTAACGGTTTTTGTGTGTTTCTTAAATGGCTTATAAACACCTTCCAAATTGCAAAAAATAAATAAACTGAGGGGAAAAAAATAGAAATAGAATTAGAATAGAATTAGTATGAAATTAATAGCAGAACCCGAGGCAGCAAAACACTTGAGCTACTGGGATAGAATGAAAAAAACTGCAATTCCACACCCTGAGGCGAAGGTAGAAGAAACATACAGTGAGGTACATATGGAAGATCTTAAAATGGTTTCTCTTTCCCTTTTCTCTTTTACTTGTTTCAATCATTTGACTGCGGCCATGCTGGAGCACCGCCTTTAATCGAGCAACTCGACCCTGGGACTTATTCTTTTGTAAGCCCAGTACTTATTCTATCGGTCTCTTTTGCCGAACCGCTAAGTGACGGGGACATAAACACACCAGCATCGGTTGTCAAGCAATGCTAGGGGGACAAACACAGACACACAAACATATATATGTGTGTAAAAGGGGTAAAGACCCCCTTCGGTCATGAATGACCATGGGATTGCACCTAGAAAGTTACCCTCCTAGACACAAGTCCGGGCAAGGTTGTTTATGGAAGACCAGCAGTCGCCCATGCATACCAGCCTCCCCTCTCCACGCCACCAGTGTTATCCAAGGGAAAGACAAAGGGGCCGATACAGCTTGGCACCAGTGACGTCGCAACTCATTTCTACAGCTGAGTGAACTGGAGCAACGTGAAATAAAGTGTCTTGCTCAAGAACACAACACGTAACCCGGTCCGGGATTCGAGCTCACAACCTCACGATCGTAAGCTCGACGCTCTAACCACTGAGCCATTCGCCTTCACTATGTGTGTATATATATATATATATATACGACAGGCTTCTTTCAGTTTCCGTCAACCAAATCCACTAACAAGGCTTTGGTCGGCCCGAGGCTATAGTAGAAGACACTTGCCCAAGGTGCCACGCAGTGGGACTGAACCCGGAACCATGTGGTTGGTAAACAAGCTACTTACCACACAGCCACTCCTGTGCCTATATATATATATATTTTATTTTTTTGCCAAAGTACCTGAGAGATTCATATGGTGTAGGGGGTAGATGCTTTCAAGAAGTACCTTAACCTTCTGCCTTCCAAGATCCCAAATGAATCTTCATCAAGGTAAGAGACTCAAATGAAGGCAGCAAAACCAAAACCCCTCATTCACAAAAAGTCAACTACATGAGAATGGTCAGTGAAAAAGTTAAGGGATTGGTAGTGCCCTAGCTTGGCCATAGCCTTTGAGTTGAAACGCATGAAAGAATAAAGTGCAAATATATTCAGAGTTATGCCCCTTTATAAGGCCTTTCTAGTCTTGTGCAAAGTCAAATATACATGGTCTGATCAGTAAGTATTCGGACTGTTGCCATAGCAGAGTAAAGCTGCTGGGCACAGGTTGACCGTGAAGTTTGCTGTGCATCCGCCCTAAGTTTTAATGTTCTAGCTCACTTCTGCTGTTTACAGCAGTACTTGGAAGGAAGGTGTGTAGCGTATGATTGTCACGTTGACTATGACAGAGAAAATTGAGCAGAGAATCTGCATCAAATTTTGCCAAAAGATTGGTTATACCAGCTCAGAGGCCTACAGAAAGTTTACAAAAAATTTTCATCATTCTCGACACCATCAAAGAGATTTTGTGCTGCTGAAACTCAAGTGTCTTTTTGGTCAGCTGAAAGTAGTTTCAGCACAAACTTGGCAGACACGTGTCTTACACCCAAATCTTCAGTGATAATCGACTGAACTGATCTGTAGCTAATCTGTTTATCCTCTGATAACTCACAGATGGTGATTCGACGACTTCCCCTCACAGCTACATGCACATCTTTACTCTCTCTCTTTTACTTGTTTCAGTCATTTGACTGCAGCCATGCTGGAGCACCGCCTTTAATCGAGCAACTCGACCCCGGGACTTATTCTTTTTGTAAGCCCAGTACTTATTCTATCGGCCTCTTTTGCCGAACCGCTAAGTAATGGGGATATAAACACACCAGCATCGGTTGTCAAGCAATGCTAGGGGGACAAACACAGACACACACAAACACACATGCACACATATATATATATATACATATATACGACGGGCTTCTTTCAGTTTCCGTCTACCAAATCCACTCACAAGGCATTGGTCGGCCCGAGGCTATAGTAGAAGACACTTGCCCAAGGTGCCACGCAGTGGGACTGAACCCGGAACCATGTGGTTGGTTAGCAAGCTACTTACCACACACCCACTCCTGCGCCTATATATATATATATATATATATATATATATATATATATATATATATATATACGACGGGCTTCTTTCAGTTTCCGTCTACCAGATCCACTCACAAGGCATTGGTCGGCCCGAGGCTATAGTAGAAGACACTTGCCCAAGGTGCCACGCAGTAGGACTGAACCCGGAACCATGTGGTTTGTTAGCAAGCTACTTACCACACAGCCACTCCTGCGCCTACAATGTTTTTTTATCACTTCTGCTGGTTTCAGGTCTCCCAGAAAGTTCGTCAATATCGACATTTTTTCTGGATATCTCAGAATTGGCTGAACCCCTCATACACTCGTGTGCAGCTCATACACTCCTCTGCATACACTTTCTGCAACTTTGTGTTTGCCTCTGAGCAGGTATCACCATGACAACTTTGTCATAGTCACTGTGACGATCACACACTACACACCTTCCTTCTAAGCACTGCTGTAAACAGCAAAAGTGAGCTAAAACATCAAAACTTAGTGCGCTTGTACTGCAGAGTCCACGGTCAGTCTGTGCAAAGTAGTTTTACTCTCCACGCTTTAGTTTTGTTACTATGGCAACAGTCCTGATATTTATTTATCAGACCTCATATTATCATATGAGCTGGAACAGGACAAATGCCTTTGATCATTGGGGTTACAAGATTGGAGCTGACCTATTAACCCCTAATTTCATATGTGCTGGCTATGAACCCCTAATTTCATATGTAGGCTATTGACCCCAAATTTCGCATGTTGACTATTAACTGCTAATTACATGCATATTGACTATTGATCCCTAATTTCTTATATTTGCTATTGACCCCTAATTTTAGGTATCGGCTATTAGCCTTTTATTTCAAGTATTGGCTATTGACCCTAATTTCCTATGTTGCCTACTGACCCCTAATTTTATACATGCTGGTTTTAGATCTCTACTTTCATGTGTTGGTCAGTGAGTCCTAATTTCTTTCATGCTGTTCTTTGACCCTTAATTTTATGTGCTGGTTGTTGACTTCTAATTTCATGTGTTGGCCCTTCTTCATTGTTATTTCTATTACATTGTAGTTACCAAATGGCAAAGAATCATGCTTCACTGTGAAAATGGACCTTGATTTTAATGTGGAAAACATGAAGCCCCAAGTTGCTGAAGTGCTCATGTATTACCAACCAGGTATGTCTTATTGTCATGTCATTAATTAACTAATTCATATCACTCATTAATTCATTAATCTTGAGTGGTTGTTTTCTAACTCTTCTCAATGCCAACAGGCTGTTAGATTGTGGACTGATGACTCATTATAATTGTTACTTCACTCATTAGTCATCATCATCATTGTTTTAACATTCACTTTTCCATGTTCACATGGAGCAGATGGAATTTATTGTGATAGATTTTCTATGACCAGATGCTCTTCTTGTCACAAGCCCTCACCTGTGTAACAAGATGAGAGTTTCAGGAACACTGGAGGGGTGTCTGGTGTGATCTTGTCACATACAAGTTGAAGAAATGGAACCAAAGTCAGGCTGTCTTCGATAACAACAAATAGTAGTTTATTCTTCAGGTTCACAGGTAAAGTGGAGGCGCAATGGCCCAGTAGTTAGGGCAGCGGACTCGCAGTCGTAGGATCGCAGTTTCGATTCTCAGACCGGGCGTTGTGAGTGTTTATTGAGTGAAAACACCTAAAGCTCCACGAGGCTCTGGCAGGGATGGTGAAGATCCCTGCTGTACTCTTTCACCACAACTTTCTCTCACTCTTACTTCCTGTTTCTGTTGTACCTGTATTTCAAAGGGCCGGCCTTGTCACTCTCTGTGTCACGCTGAATATCCCCAAGAACTACGGTAAGGGTACACGTGTCTGTGGAGTGCTCAGCCACTTACACATTAATTTCACGAGCAAGCTGTTCCGTTGATCGGATCAACCGGAACCCTCGTCGTCGTCGTAACCGACAGAGTGCTTCCTCCATCACAGGTAAAATATATACATATGTATTTCTTGTGGGGAAACCGGCAGCCAAGTCCACAGGACTGTACACAAATGTTCTCTCGTGTGATCCAAGAAGATACAGTGTTTGTTCCCGCTTCGAAGTGAGAGCTTCTCTGTACGTAGGGTGTTCCCTGAGAGAAGTCGAGCCATGTCCGATCGCTAGCGCTGCTCTGCCAGAAAGACCGATTTAGTGGTCACGCTTTCAGGTTGCAGTTCCTGCGCATGCGCATGAGGAAAACGTCCCGTGGCTGACCGGAAGCAATCCAATTCTGCGCATGCGCACTGAAACTTCCACAGTAGCATCACTACACCTGTTTCCAAGCAAGATATTTCCCAGTGACCATACCTGTTTTTATGGAAGATTGGAAATGAAACACCACTTGCATAATGGCAAAGAGACAATTACACACATATGAGAGGCTTCCACACAGTTTCCATAGGACTGGGTCATGTCCTTGGGAAGCAAACTTCTTACCATATAGTATGCTCCAGGGGCAAATGAAGATAATAATGATTTTTAAAACAGGGTAAAGGATAGTAAATATATGATGGTGGGTAAGATAATGGGCTAAATCATTAGTGTTGGATTAACATGTGAGTAATGATTAAGGCAATGGGGTAACTCATTAGTCTTGGGTTAATGTGTGGTAGAGGCTATATCAGTTCATCCCATAAGTTCTGTCCAATTTTACCTTTTTTAAAATTGAATGAAATTTAATAGTATTTTAGAATGGCTAATGAAATTGAAAATTATTTTTATGCATTTGTGTACATTTAAGCTAATTAATATTATTTTACAGAATAATAGAATTAAATTATCAAATGGTGGTGCCCCAGCATGGCCACAGCTTGTGAGCTGAAACTAAATAAAATAAAATAAAAATAAAATACTTTCCCTGATTATCTATGACTTCCTTCCATCAATTTACAAGCTTTTTAGTCCCATCAATGTAAAACTGTTTGATGTCCAAAGAGCATTTGAGGCACATAATGCTTTATGAGTACAAAAAAGGAAACTCTGCAACCGAAGTGACTCGAATCATACACCCAGTTTATGGGAAAGAATGCTTGAATGAAAGAACTTGCAGAAGATGGTTTGCAAAAATTCAGAACTGGAGATTTCAGCCTTGAAGATGAAGATCAAACAGAACGTCCAGTTGAGTTTGATGATAAGCTCCTTGAGGCATTACTTGAAGAAAATCTTGCATTATCAGTTGAAGAATTGGCAATAAAGCTTAGTTCAAACCACACAACTGTTCATCGTCATCTTCAACAACTTGGAAAGGTTCCTAAACTTGGAAAATGTGTGCCTCATGAATTGTCTGAAAGCAACAGCAAATCCCGAGTTGACATCTGCTCTTCTCTCTATTCTCACGAACTCATTTCACCTTTTTTGAATAGACTTGTGACTGGTGACGAGAAATGGATCTTTTATCAAAATGTTAAACATTGTAAACAGTGGCTTGGTAAAAGGGAAAAAGCTCAACCAGAACCGAGAAGGGAACTTCATGGAAAAAAGGCTCTTCTCTCTTCTGGTGGGATTGCAAAGGAGTAATTCACTTTGAATTTTTACCACCTAATGCAACAATCAATGCTCAAGTCTACTGTCAGCAATTAGAGTGTTTGCACCAGACTTTGAAGAAAAAAAGACCCGGTTTAGTGAATCGAAAAGGAGTGATGTTTCATCAGGACAATGCGTGACCCCACAATGCAAAGATCATATCACAGAACGAAGAGCTTGGTTGAGAAAAAATTCCTCATCCACCTTATTCTACCGACCTTGCTCCTTCAGACAACCTATTTTGTCATAGTTTACAGAATCATTTGGGCGACATAACTTTCGCAAGCAAGGAGGAAGTCGAAACTGACATTTCAGTTCTTTACTTTGAAACCAAAAGAGTTTTACATTGATGGGATTAAAAAGCTTGTAAATAGATGGAAGGAAGTCATAGATAATCAGGGAAAGTACATTGATGATTAAATTTCAATTAAATATAACATTTGATCACTTGTTTTCTTTATTCAAAATTCAGACAGAACTTCTGGGATGACCTGATAGTAATGGGCAACTCAATAGTTTTAAGTACACTTATTTAATGTGCTACTGTAGATTATGTCACTAATAAGTCATAATAAGGCAGAAACATGGCTGGAGTTATCAAACTACTGCCAAGATCAAACTCACTCCACACTTCATATATTAACAATAAGCACACTGTCTGAGTACTTAAGTAAATTAATATGCATCACCCGAAGCTCGCAAATGAGGGTAATGTCAGTGCTTGTTGTTCACTGCAGTTTTAATAAGTATTTCTTTTATTTTTTACTTGTTTCAATCATTTGACTGCGGCCATGCTTGGAGATACATAGCATGTTATGTAAATCTTCCAAATTATTGATTCTCTACAGCAGTAGTTTTTTTTTTTTTTTTTTTGTAAATTGTGTATGTTAAATGATATTTTTCCTCTCATTGAATGGAGGGCTTTTTTTGTTGAACGTAAAAATCGAAATCGATCAACATCAATGATAATTGTAGCTGTGATACCAGTGCCGGTGGCATGTAAGAGAACCATCCGAACATGGCCGTTGCCAGCGCTGCCCCGACTAGCCTCTGTGCCGGTGGCACGTAAAAAGCACCATCCGATCGTGGCCGTTACCAGCCACAATTGGCCTCCGTGCCGGTGGCACGTAAAAAGCACCATCTGATCATGGCCATTGCCAGCTTCGTCTGGTCTCCGTGCCGGTGGCACATAAAAAGCACCATCCGATCGTGGCCATTTGCCAGCCTCGTCTGGCACGTAAAAAGCACCCACTACACTCATGGAATGGTTGGCGTTAGGAAGGGCATCCAGCCGTAGAAACACTGCCAGATCAGACTGGGCCTGGTGCAGCCTTCTGGCTTCCCAGACCCCAGTTGAACCGTCCAACCCATGCTAGCATGGAATACGGACGTTAAACGATGATGATGATGATGATGTATGTATAATGGAACAGTAAACTATATATATGTATATTTTCTTTTTAATTTCCAGATCAAAAAGCAGAGACAACTTACTCAATATCAGATCCCATCACTGCAAGAGTTAACAGGTCGCTGCCTCTTCGCCCACCTGAACCTCGTTTACCCCTTCCTGAAATTATCATACCCTCCTGAAATTATTAATTTAAGATGATTGAGGAAGGGTTGCAGTGCAGAGGATAGAAACAAACACTCACACTTAAACTCCTATGATGATGATGATGATGATGGAAATTTTCTCTCAATCTGAACTCTTACCAAAATGTGATGTGAAACACTTATTAATACATAACCCTATATATTGTGTACTTTAGCCCCTTATGTTTTATATAAATATATATAGATATATATATATATATATATTATATATATATATATATATACACACACACACATATATATATATATAATATATATAATATATATATATTATACCTCGCTTAGAGATTTATTATTGTTATATATATATATATATATATATATATATACTATATATATATATATATATAATATATATATATATATAATATATATAATATATAATATATATATATATATATCTATATATATATATATATATATATACATATATGTATATAATAAATATATATATATATATACATACATATATATATATATATATATATATATATACATACATGCATACATACATACATACATACATACATATATATATATATACATATATACATACATACGCACACACACACACACAACATACAACATATATATATATATATATATATAATTTTCCAGTTTTATTAGTCAACACCAAAGTACCTGTCGCATCTTTTAGTTCTTTGTGTATTTTGGGGGATTTCTTTCTGGTACTGGTTATGTCTCCCAAGAAAATACCTCTAGATATCATAAATACCTAGGTATAGTATATAAAACTAGCAGTATCGCCCGGCGTTGCTCGGGTTTGTAAGGGAAATAACTATATAAGCATTTTTAGAGAGTTACTTCCCTTATATAACCGGAGCAAAAATCATTAAAAATGCGGAAAAATGATGGTAAATTTTTTTTTAAATTGTAGACTCATCGTAGACACGCACTAATACCCAGAAGGGCTTGATATGAATGACAACTATAAGATACCCGCTTTTGGTTAAACTGCACCGCAAAATGTGGGAGTAGTTAGGAATCTAAATCGGAGGAGACAGAGTCTCACACACACGACTTCAATTTTATATATAAAGATTTATATGACTTTAGATTGGATTGAATTGCCCAGCAAGGACAAAGGTCTCAGCATGTTCTCTCCGCCCAACCATGGTCCAATGTGGAGGTCATGAATTTGGGCTTGAGCACATACTGGTTTGATGACCCTGCTCTGCTACACTGGCTCAACATGGCTAGTATTACAGTAATATTACAAGTAAAATAATATCATATTTATGACTAAGTCAGAATCATAGTTAGAATTGATATCATAATTTTAGCTAAGTTGTATCACAATTATGAGTAAAGTTATATCGTAATTTGAAGGACAGTTATATTTCAACTGAAGTGATATCATGTTTATGATTGAGTACTTACTTGTACTTGTGGCGACATTCACCCTGGGCAGGTTGAGTCGGCTTCTTCTACCATGGAAGAAGTTTCGTGGGAATATGTGGATTTCACAAGCGGTCCCCAAGAATCCCGCATGTGGAGACATCCTGTTTGCCGCAGATTGTTTGCAGACGCGGGGACAGAATGACCGAGGAGCCGCCGGATGCCGAAGCAAACACTCCGAGGATTTTCACCAGAGCCCCATCTGCCGGGTTGTGGCCCTAATACCACTTGGTGTCAGACCAATCCACCTTGGGTGGCTCTACCAGGAACCGAAGTTCACATAAAAATTCACATAAGCAACCAACACACAACATACACACTCTCTCACAGGCATATGCTTACACACATACAAGCACACATACTCACACATTTAAAAACCTTCCTAAACAGTTTAATAGATTCTATTTTCTACAGTTGGGTAACATGATGACTGACCAAAAATTCTGTCAGTCACACAATGACTGACCAAAAACTCTGTCAGTCACACAATGACTAAAAGAAATTTATTGCAATCAATAAAAAATTTGACTTGCCATCAATTTCAATCATCTCAGATAAACAACCTTTCTTTATCTTTATCTTTTTTCCTGTCTGTCTTTTTTTCTCTCCAACAAAGCCTCCAAAAATTCACCACATACATATAAATTCCAAATAACCACTCCCAAAACACCCTCTTTCCAAAACCCAAGAAAACAAACTCAACTCCAGGATTTTTTTTCAACTAATTCACACATATGAATTTTCTATAAAAAAATAATAAACATTCATGATGAATCCTTAAAAGGGACAAAATGCTAAATAAATAGTTTTATCAAAATCCTGACTACTTTTTTTTTCTTAATTTATAAAATCTGTACACCACTTCTAACAATCTATATATACACATACTTTGATTCTTTGATAGGTTTCAGCCAGTATTGGCCCAGACCATGTCTAACTTAATAGCACCACCTGGCAAAGTCATTGAAATCAAGAATTGGACAACATAGCCCACTCAAGTAGAGAGTTATTTTTTATAGAGACATATCCAGGTGTAGGAGATTTATCTGGGATTTTTTTGAAAGAATTTGTCCAAAGACCTCTTGGACCTTATGAGGTCTGTCTCTACTTTAACCCTTTCATTACCAACCCAGCTGAAACCGGCTCTGACTCTGAGTACAAAGGTCTTGTTTTCATAAATTTTGAATTAAAATCTTTCACCAAACCTTAGTCACAATTTATGTTCCTAACACTAGCTGAATGATAAATAAGTTATTTTACTAAATTCTTTGTTATATTTAAAATTAGTTGAAAGAAACACAGAGCATCTCAAAAGAAATAGGGTAACAAAAGAGTTAATGTATTTTGGTGTAATGTTAAAGAGAACAGGGCCAATTGAAGTGAAATAATCGTGCCGTATTGTTGTTATGTGATGCAAGTATGATTTTTGTTGAGGGCGGATAACATGGGACCCAAGTCTTGGGTGTGTCTCAAAGGCAATGCTGATGGAATATTTTCCACATCATGCAGATGATGTAGTGCTCACGGCAGCGTTGGAGAGAATAAAGCTTGAGATTTTCTAATCGACCCCAACAGTCAAGGCCTGTTATGCCACCTGTCCTTTTTGTAATTGACCTTTGAGGTGCTTCAATTTTCATGATACTTTGTTTCATGTGGGCAGACCACAGTGGACAACAGTATTCAAGGTGGGGTCAGGTAAAAGTGGAGAAGCAAAGGATAATGGGCCATGTCGACTTTGCTGTATATATAAGCGGCTTGTGTTGTTGTCCACAATTACTCCCAAGTTCCTGATGTTGTTGGATGCCACGAGAGTTTCATCTGAAGGAAAGGATTATGGGAAATTTCAGGGTGTCTTCTTTTCCAAAGTGGATTAACTCAGATTTGTCCTCATTCAGCAGAATATTTTTCTTTTCCGACCATTGGATGACAGCCAGTAGATCTGACTGAAGACATGCCCGGTCACCCACTTCATTGATGACCTTCTGGATCTTGGAATCATCTGCAGAGATTCTTGTGTTACTGTGCTCGATGACGTCAGTAATTTCATTGATACATGTCACCAGCTCAACTGGCCTCCGTGCTGGTGGCACGTAACAAACACCATCCAATCGTGGCCGTTGTCAGCCTCGCCTGGCCTCCGTGCCGCTGGCACGTAAAAAGCACCATCTGAGCGTGGCCATTCGCCAGCCTCGTCTGGCCCCCATGCTGGTGGCACGTAAAAAGAACCATCCGATCATGGCCATTGCCAGTCTCACCTGGCCTCTGTGCCGGTGGCATGTAAAAAGCACCATCCGAGTATGGCCGTTCGCCAGCCTCGCCTGGCCTCCGTGCCGGTGGCACGTAAAAAGCACCATCTGAGCGTGGCCGTTCGCCAGCCTCGTCTGGCACCTGTGTCGGTGGCACATAAAAAGCACCCACTACACTCTCAGGTTGGTTGGCGTTAGGAAAGGCATCCAGCTGTAGAAACACTGCCAGATCAGACTGGGCCTGGTGCAGCCTTCGGGCTTCCCAGACCCCAGTTGAACCGTCCAACCCATGCTAGCATGGAAAGCGGACGTTAAACGATGATGATGATGAAGATGATATAAATAACGAAAAGAACTGGGCCTGACACAGTGCCTTGAGGAACACCACTACTGACTTTGGCTGGGCTTGATTTTACACCTTCCACTACAACGTGTTGGGTCCCGCCTGTCAGGAAACACTTGATCAATTGTAGTAACTTTCCAGAGACACCAATGTTGGATAGTTTTTTTCAAGAGGATCTTATGATCCACCCTGTGAAAGGTCTTGCTGAAATCAAGGTAAATGACATCAGTTTTCGAGCCCTCTCCCAAAGCTCTCAAAATATCATCAAGGTGATGATAGAGCTGCATCAAGCAGTAGCTGCGTTAGGCTGTGTGGTAAGTAGCTTGCTTACCAACCACATAGTTCTGGGTTCAGTCCCACTGCGTGGCATCTTGCGCAAGTGTCTTCTACTATGTTAATTATTTTGTCTAAAGCCAAAACAATGCAAGTCAGTAAAAGTAAATCACGCAGATTAATGGTAAATATTCTCACCTGGTATAGGTGTAGGAGTGGCCGTGTGGTAAGTAGCTTGCTTATGAACCACATGGTTCCAGGTTCAGTCCCACTGCATGGCACCTTGGGCAAGTGTCTTCTACTATAGCCTCGGGCCGACCAAAGCCTTGTGAGTGGATTTGGTAGACGGAAACTGAAAGAAGCCCATCATATATATATATATATATATATATATATATAAATAGGCATAGGAGTGGCTGTGTGGTAAGTAGCTTGCTTATGAACCACATGGTTCCGGGTTCAGTCCCACTGTGTGACACCTTGGGTAAGTGTCTTCTACTATAGCCTCGGGCCGACCAATGCCTTGTGAGTAGATTTGGTAGACGGAAACTGAAAGAAGCCCGTCGTATATATGTATATATATATATATGTGTGTGTGTGTGTATGTGTGTCCTTGTTTGTTCCCCCAACATTGCTTGACAACCGATGATGGTGTATTTATGTCCCCGTAACTTAGCAGTTCAGAAAAAAAGACTGATAGAATAAGTCCTGGGGTCGATTTGCTTGACTAGAGGTGATGCTCCAGCATGGCCACAGTCAAATGACTGAAACAAGTAAGATAAAGAAAGAAAGAAAGAAAGAAAAGAAAGAAATAGTATTTCAATATTTTTGGATTAGAACCTCTTAAAAAAATTTACAGGATGCTGTTAGCTGACTTCTCTATTCTGTGGTTGATAGTGACCAGCAACCAGCACCTAACCCCAAATTTTTTTAAATACTAGGTAATAAAGCTAATCATTGATTTGTACTATTAATTTTTTGCAACTTGCAACATTTCATCTTTAAAACTAATAATTAAAATATTTATAAAATAAGATGTTTATTTTGCAGCGTGGAGTGGCTGTGTGGTAAGTAGCTTGCTTACCGACCACATAGTTCCGGGTTCAGTCCCACTGCGTGGAATCTTGGGCAAGTGTCTTCTGCTATAGCCTCAGGCCGACCAATGCCTTGTGAGTGGATTTGGTAGATGGAAACTGAAAGAAGCCTGTCGTATATATATATACATATATATATATAGGCGTAGGAGTGGCTGTGTGGTAAGTAGCTTGCTTATGAACCACATGGTTCCGGGTTCAGTCCCACTGTGTGGCACCTTGGGCAAATGTCTTCTGCAAATGTCACAGCAGCCATATTCCTACCGCTCTATGTCACGCTGGTGAGACCCATATTTGAGTACAGGATTTAAGCCTCTTCTCTTTATCTCCTCTAAGACATACATCATCTCGAAAGAGTCCAGAAGCTGGCTACCCGCATGGTTCTTGGTCTCAAGCATTTGTCTTATGAAGAAAGGGTGAAGACGCTCGACCTTTATTCTCTAGAAAAACGACGACGCTGTGGTGATCTCATTCTTGCTCACAACATCATAAGTGGAAAGTGTAACCTCTCGAAAGAGCTGTTCTTCACTCCTGCTCCAGAGCGTCGGCTGCGGGTCACTCCGAAAAGCTCTATCTACGACGATTTCATCTCAATCAAAGGAGAGGAGCTTTCTCCATCCGGATTGCGGGTCTGTGGAATAAGCTGCCGGACGAGATAGTGAAGATGCCGACGACCGCTCGGTTCAAAGTCTCCCTTGACCAGAAATGGCCTGAACTCTTTGCATGAACACCCTCCCTGTACATAACTCCATGTCTCCCTACATGGTCTTGCTTTTTGCTTTTTGAGCCAAAAAATTAACTTAACTTACTCTATTGGTTAGATATTCAACCAGCCAGCTAATAGGTCACTTGTTTAATCAGTTCATTAATCAATCAATCAGTTGTCTGTCCAAGTCCTTTTGTCACCATTCATGACCTCATCAATACATTGGCATTAACTAAAAGACAGACAGATTTCAAGCAGAATAGAGGAGAGAGAATATGCCATTGATGAAGTTATGGTTTGCGATGAAAGGACGGATCTTTTCCGTTTGAACGGCAGTTTTTTCTAGTGGTTTCATATGAAATTGTCACCCATAATTATGACCCTAGTATCGATCTATTGCATTTCAATCTGTTTTAGGATTAGGGTTAGAGTTAGGGTTATGAGTGGGGGAAGGGAATCTTTTTTTCTTTAGAAATATAAATAAACCCAATCTGTTTCTTAAACGAGAGACATATTCATACAGCACAGAATGGGTTTTTTTTTTACCTCAATAGACGTCATTGATTGGTTGAAATTGCAGAAATCGAAGAAAAAACAACAACAAATATCTTACAAACTATAGAATTTTCTCAATAAAGCCAAGAGAAAAAGATGTCTTATGAACACATTCTACCAGTAAACGAAGTTTGAAAGTGTTTAGTTACCTAGAAATTATGTTAAAAACTACCGTTCAAACCGAAAAGATCCCATGAAACTCTAGTACTATCCCTCTAAAATCAGTGACCGTATAATGAAGTTGCGCATTCCGTTTGCATGTGGACGTAGGCAACAATTCTGTCAGTTTATGCTCCAACTCTCAAGGTTTAAAAGTGTTTAATTACGTGGAAACTATTTAAAAAAACTGCCGTCCAAACCGAAAAGATCCAAATTCTATGTTATTTATCATTTACACGCTTTTAAAACCCATTTATATCGTCTTTTTTCTCTTCGTGTAACTTTTATGGAAGCCCATGTGGCCAAGAAAAGAATAAATTATCATCCAACAGTTGACGCATGCGCCTTAGTGATTTAACTGTCGTCTGCTCAGTCAAAACTTACAAAAAATGTCCGACGATGAACGATGTAAAGCTAACAAGACAAAGGTAAGGTCGTCTTTTTATAGTGTTTTTTCAAATAACAGAATAACGATTTGTTAAAACTTTAGTGAGGCAGAATAATATTTTATTTTAAGGCGGCGAGCTGGCAGAAACGTTAGCCCGGCGGGCGAAATGCTTAGCGGTCTGCCGTTACGTTCTGAGTTCAAATTCCGCCGAGGTCGACTTTGCCTTTCATCCTTTCGGGGTTGATAAATTAAGTACCAGTTACGCACTGGGGTCGATATAATTGACTTAATCCCTTTGTCTGTCATTGTTTGTCCCCTCTATGTTTAGCCCCTTGTGGGTAGTAAAGGAATAGAAATAGGTATTACGTCTGCCGTTACGTTCTGAGTTCAAATTCCACCGAGGTCGACCCTAACCCCCGCATATATATATTAAAAAAAACACTTTCTTGAAATGTATCTGGTACCTCAAGTACCCATACCGAAATTACGCCGTTCTTTTCATATTAGTGCAGTTTTTTAGTGGCACTAGGTATGTGAGAAGCCCGTTTTTACCATACAAGGATGTTTGCAAAAGGGACATGAAGGCCTGCGACATCAATATTTATTTCTTTATTACCCACAAGGGGCTAAACATATAGGGGACAGACAAAGGGATTAAGTCAATTACATCAACCCCAGTGCGTAACTGGTACTTATTTAATCGACCCCGAAAGGATGAAAGGCAAAGTCGACCTCGGCGGAATTTGAACTCAGAACGTAGCGGCAGACGAAATACCTATTTGTTTACTACCTACAAGGGGCTAAACACAGAGGGGACAAACAAGGACAGACAAAGGGATTAAGTCGATTATATCGACCCCAGTGCGTAACTGGTACTTAATTTATCGACCCCGAAAGGATGAAAGGCAAAGTCGACCCCGGCGGAATTTGAACTCAGAACGTAGCGGCAGACGAAATACCTATTTGTTTACTACCCACAAGGGGCTAAACACAGAGGGGACAAACAAGGACAGACAAACGGATTAAGTCGATTACATCGACCCCAGTGCGTAATTGGTACTTAATTTATCGACCCCGAAAGGATGAAAGGCAAAGTCGACCCCGGCGGAATTTGAACTCAGAACGTAGCGGCAGACGAAATACCGCTAAGCATTTCGCCCGGCGTGCTAACGGTTCTATCAGCTCGCCGCCTTCCTGCGACATCAATATTAGCAACTAGGAAGCAATTGCCAGCAACCGTGGAGATTGGCGGCGTGTACCTTAAAAGAGGGAACACAAAGGAGTGACAGAGAGGGAGAGAGAGGAGAAAATGGTAAGACAAGAAAAGACGTCAACAAGAAACTATGACATTACAACCAGCCAGGAAAAGTCTTCGCTGACATTTGCGGCAACTGCCAGAGGAAGTGTTTGTCCAGGATAGGACAACACAGCCACGGCAGGAGATGTATTAGGACATGAAATGTAAAAGCCGGACTAGATTATTTGGATCTTTTCGGTTTGACCGGCAGTTTTTTTTTATAATTTCCACGTAACTAAACACTTTTAAACTTCGTATACTGGTAGAATGTGTTTATAAAACATCTTTTTCTCTTGGCTTTATTGAGAAAATTCTATAGTTTGTAAGATATTTGTTGTTGTTTGTCTTCAATTTCTGCAATTTCAACCAATCAATGACGTCCATTGAGGTGAAAAACATTCTGTGCCGTATGAATATGACCTCGTTTAAGAAACAGATTGGGTTTATTTACATTTGTGAAGAAAAAAAGATACCCTTCCCTCTAACCCTAACCCTAAAACGGATTGAAATGCAATAGATCGATACTAGGGTCGGATACTGGAATAAGTACCAGGCTTAAAAAGAATAAGTCCTGGGGTCGATTTGCTCGACTAAAGGCGGTGCTCCAGCATGGCCGCAGACAAATGACTGAAACAAGTAGAATGTAAAGAGTAAGGAAACTCTGGGTGTTGACGATGATCAGTTTACTAATTAGTTCTGGAGGACTTTGGTGCTGGGGCCTATGGGTAACTTCCAGAAATTCCTGGCCTGGCAGAGTTACTGGGAGTGGGGTGATGCCTGGTTGAGATAAACTTAATACTGGAAACGAAACTATTGGTTCAATTTATTGGACAGTTTCAGTAACTAATCAGATAATTGATTTATCGTTTCCCTAGATCGATATACAAATGAGAAAGTGTGCCAGCCTCGTCATGTTAATCATTATGTATGTATATATTTATATATTTATTCCCAATTTCCACTTCTTTAGAACAAAAGCCCTAAGATTATGCTTTTTTTTTTATCCAATTCTCGATGTTACAAAATTCTTGATATGAAATCCTGTGTTAAGAGTTACTCCCCCTTAACCGTTCCCCTCTAAGTTCCAATTGCTTTTTTTCTTCGTTTTGTCATCCGGCTAAATTTTTTTTATTGGAGATGACTTATAAAAGATTAAATTATCTCTGTTCTACCAAATATATTAATAAAGCCATGTTTCCTCAGCTCCAAACGGAAATTAAACTTGAAACTCAGAGAAAAGACAAAATGAGCAGTAGTTAACCAGAATACTTTTGATAAATTTATCAAAACGAAAAACAATTTGAGGAAAAACACTTTTCAAAAAATGGATCTTTTCGGTTTGAACGGCAGTTTTTAACATAATTTCCACGTAACTAAACACTTTTAAACTTCGTATACTGGTAGAATGTGTTTATAAAACATCTTTTTCTCTTGGCTTTATTGAGAAAATTCTATAGTTTGTAAGATATTGGTTGTTTTTTTCTTCAAT
The DNA here is from genome assembly GCF_006345805.1 of Octopus sinensis. NCBI lineage: Eukaryota > Metazoa > Mollusca > Cephalopoda > Octopoda > Octopodidae > Octopus > Octopus sinensis. Next base: position 8,241,427 of record NC_043025.1, read on the forward strand.
TTCTGGAATTTCAACCAATCAGTGACGTCCATTGAGGTAAAAAAAACATTCTGTGCCGTATGAATATGTCCCTCGTTTAAGAAACAGATTGGGTTTATTTACATTTGTGAAGAAAAAAAGATACCCTTCCCCCCACTCCTAACCCTAACCCTAAAACAGATTGAAATGCAATAGATCGATACTAGGGTCATAATTATGGGTGACAATTTCATATGACACCGCTAGAAAAAACTTCCTTTCAAACCGAAAAGATCCCCAAATATATTAATAAAGCCATGTTTCCTCAGCTCCAAACGGAAATTAAACTTGAAACTCAGAGAAGAGACAAAATGAGCAGTAGTTAACCAGAATACCTTTGATAAATTTATCAAAACGAAAAACAATTTGAGGAAAAACACTTTTCAAAAAATAAAACCATAAAAAACAGTAAAAAAAACATACAAACAAGCAGAGCTTCAACTTTATGTTATTTATATGCATGTATAAATGTAAATGTATATAATTTATATACATATATAAATCTATATATACTCTTTTACACTCTTTAGTACAATTGTTTCATTTCACTTTTGTCTGATGGATGGTGTGCACGCGCTTTACCCTCGCCAATGTGCATGTGTGTGAGTGTGTGTATATATATATATAATATATATATATATATATATGTGTGTGTGTGTTGTGTGTGTGTGTATATATATGTGTTGTGTGTCTGTGTGTGTATATGTATACATAAACATATATATACGTTTATATATTTGTTGTGCAAGATTTTTTATGTGAAGTCGTGTGTTGAAACAGATATTGTTATATTTCAGAATGGTCATTTTGCCAGTTTAGCCAATAAAAACACACGCTCTATATATTTGGTGTTATTTTGGTTCAGTGTTATTTATTTTTTTACATTAATCTTAATCTTATTTCGGCCAGAGTTCTTTCGTCACACTCCTGTGACCGCATCAGTGGTCCTTTGTTTTCTTCTTTCTTATTTGTGTCTCTCTTTACTGGCCGAAATAAGATTAAGATTAATGTAAAAAATAAATAACACTGAAGCAAAATAACACCAAATATATAATGTGTTTTTATTGGCTAAACTGGCAAAATGACCATTCCGAAATATAAAAATACATATATAGGCGCAGGAGTGGCTGTGTGGTAAGTAGCTTGTTTACCAACCACATGGTTCCGGGTTCAGTTCCACTGTGTGGCACTTTGAGCAAGTGTCTTCTGCTATAGCCCCGGGCTGACCAATGCCTTCTGAGTGGATTTGGTAGACAGAAACTGAAAGAAGCATGTTGTATATATGTATATATATATATATATGTATGTGTGTGTATATGTTTGTGTGTCTGTGTTTGTCCCCCTAGCATTGCTTGACAACCGATGCTGGTGTGTTTACGTCCCCGTCACTTAGCGGTTCGGCAAAAGAGCCTGATAGAATAAGTACTGGGCTTACAAAGAATAAGTCCTGGGGTCGATTTGCTCGACTAAAGGCGGTGCTCCAGCATGGCCACAGTCAAATGACTGAAACAAGTAAAAGAGTATATAAATAATAATAATAATAATAATAATAATAATAATTACAATGAAAAACAATGAAAATTAAACAATTAAAACTCTCAAAAAGGTGAGGCGATTTAAAGGTTGCTCATGGAAAAAAAAACCCTACAAAACTACAGGTGGCCTGACCAACAGGGCAAGAGTTCCCTCCTTTTATTTTTTTTCTCAGGTGCATGCTCAAGATAGGTTCTTTCACACTAACCATTTTCCCAACATTCACCCACCTATCAAGGAACTTGCTAGAAGGCAACACTTCTTTCTCCACCCTCACTTTCCTTTTCAAGTAAAACTTGCAAAAGTTGATGAGGGCTTGGCCAAAGAGGTAAGTGTCTGTTTTCAGCCCTTTCAAGTGTGTCCACCACACAAACTCTTTCGTTACAGTCACCAGACAAATGAAAAGTGCTTTTCTCAACCAGCCGGAAGAGGCCAGTGGGTCGATCCTCACTGTGAATTCAGTCGATAGCCGGACCCGTCCTACATGTGACAGCAAGTGTTTGACTTAAACCTAATGGTCAGCAATGTTCGGGCACCGGACAGGTGGGCATAGAATGGTTTTGTTGCTCTGTGCACACCTTGGGCAGGCTCGGCTGACAGCACTTGTGTGCCTGTTAACCCTTTTGTTACTAACCTGGCCAGAACCGGCTCTGGCTCTGTAGTACAAATGTTTTGTTTTCATAAGTTTTGAATTAAAATCTTCCACCAAACCTTAGTCACAATTTATGTTCCTAACACTAGCTTAACGATAACTAAGTTATTTTACTAAATTCTTTGTTATATTTAAAGTAATTGAAAGAAACACAGAGCATCTCAACAGAATATGGTAACAAAAGGTTAAAGTCACCATGATATTTTTAACCCTTTGATACCAACCTAGCTGAACCACCTCTGGCCCTGTAGTACAAATGTCTAGTTTTCATAAGTTCTGAATTAAAATCTTCCACCAAACCTTAGTCACAATTTATGTTCCTAACACTAGCTGAATGATAACTAAGATATTTTACTAAATTCTTTGTTATATTTAAAGTAATTGAAAGAAACACAGAGCATCTCAAAATAAATACAGTAACGAAAGGGTTAAGTTTATCTCAACCAGGCATCACCCCACCCCCAGTAACTCTGCCAGGCCAGGAATTTCTGGAAGTTACCCACAGGCGCAGGAGTGGCTGTGTGGTAAGTAGCTTGTTTACCAACCACATGGTACCGGGTTCAGTCCCACTGCGTGGCATCTTGGGCAAGTGTCTTCTGCTATAGCCCCGGGCCGACCAAAGCCTTGTGAGTGGATTTGGTAGACGGAAACTGAAAGAAGCCTGTCGTATATATGTATATATATATATATTTATGCGTGTGCGTGTATGTTTGTGTGTGTGTGTTTGTCCCCCTAGCATTGTTTGACGACCGATGCTGGTGTGTTTATGTCCCCGTCACTTAGCGGTTCGGCAACAGACACTGATAGAATAAATACTGGGCTTACAAAGAATAAGTCCCGGGGTCGAGTTGCTCGACTAAAGGCGGTGCTCCAGCATGGCCGCAGTCAACTGACTGAAACAAATAAAAGAGTATAGGCCCCAGCACAAAAGTCCTCCAGAACTAATTAGTAAACTGATCATCTTCAATGCCCAGAGTTTCCTTAATCTTTACATTTTACTTGTTTCAGTCATTTGTCTGCGACCATGCTGGAGCACCGCCTTTAGTCGTGCAAATCGACCCCGGGATTTATTCTTGGTAAGCCTGGTACTTATTCTATCGGTCTCCTTTGCCGAACCACTAAGTTACAGGGACATACACACACCAGCATTGGTTGTCAAGCGATGTTGAGCGGGAAACAAACACAGACACACAAACACACACACACACACATATAAATATACATATATATGATGGGTTTCTTTCAGTTTCCGTCTGCCAAATCCATTCACAAGGCATTGGTCGGCCCGAGGCTATAGTAGAAGACACTTGCCCAAGGTGCTACGCAGTGGGACTGAACCCGGAACCATGTGGTTGGTAAACAAGCTACTTACCACACAGCCACTCCTGTGCCTTGTGAATGTTGTCACACTTTCCCTTCACTAGCCCTCTATAGGACACTAGAGTGGAACTACCACCAACCATATTGCCAACTTGATGGTACTCGAGGTGCCAAGCACCCCACGTTTTGGTCTGTGCTTAATCCAGGATTGCAGCTCGGTCAAAGGGACAAGCTGTGGGAGAACCAGTCTAAGGAACAGCGACCGCACCTGCTCATTGATAAGAAAACACTGGAGATGCTGCAGCCTGAGCACATGACTATGCATCAGTAACGACGGCATGCCCAGGCCCCCATGGAGCGCCTGACCAGCAGAACCTGCCCCCTCCACAGAAAAGGGAAAAGTAGGCGTACCAGCTTGGTCAGCCAACAAACAAGGCAAGGGACAACGGTCAGCTGATAGTAGATGACAGATGCAATGTACACATTCGCCACCTCAACTCGGCCTTTCAGGAACAGCTTCCTCTTGGCCCTTTTCTGGGAGAGATTGGTCACCCTGCTTGTCACCCCATCCCAGTTTTTCCCGACCTTGAGGTCCGGACCAAGCCGGACCCCCAAGCAATTTAACCAGTTCATCTGTTCAACGTCACACAACGCTGTTAGATAGCATGGATTTTCCTCTTCAGGTGCCAAGCCCACTGACTTTTCCCATGTTAATTTTTGCTCCTGTCACCACTTCATATTCTTTTAATGTATCACCTATCAGGTCTATGTGCCTGTGGCTTGACTCTATGACGGAGACACCGTCGGCATAAGCAGACATGCTTCTCCCACATCCTAGATCTTGCGGGGACACCCCTCAACACCTCCAGCTTCTGCAGCAGTGGCTCAAGAGTCAGTACATACAGAAGAGATGAGGGTGGGGTACTGTTCTGTCCAGTACTGTTCTGACCTCGTTGTCCACATTTTCACACAATCAGCTACATAGACCACAAATTTATGATCTCTACTGCTGACTTAGAAAATCTTTCTCTTTGGATTGTTAGATTGAATCGTCAGCATGCTACTATTAATCAAGAAATCATTCAAGAGAAAGCGTTGTCTTTGAGGACCTGAAGAGTGTGGTAAGTAGCTTTCTAACCAACCACATGGTTCCGGGTTCAGTCCCACTGCGTGACATCTTGGGCAAGTGTCTTCTGCTATAGCCCCGGACCGACCAATGCCTTGTGAGTGGATTTGGTAGATGGAAACTGAAAGAAGCCTGTCTTATATATATATATGTATATATATATATATATATATATATATATATATATGTATGCGTGTGTATATGTTTGTGTGTCTGTGTTTGTCCCCCTAGCATTGCTTGACAACCGATGCTGGTGTGTTTACGTCCCCGTCACTTAGCGGTTCGGCAAAAGAGACCGATAGAATAAGTACTGGGCTTACAAAGAATAAGACCCGGGTTCGATTTGCTCGACTAAAAGGCGGTGCTCCAGCATGGCCGCAGTCAAATGACTGAAACAAGTAAAAGAGTAAAGGAGTAAAAGAGTAAGATGAGAAAGATGTAGAGTTCAAGGCAAGTCAAAGATGGTTCCTGAAATTTAAGGAGCAAAGAAGTTATCATGAAGATGGTCAAAGTGCATCAGCTGATGAACAAGCAGTAACGGAATTTCTTAATGCATTAAAAAAAAAATCACTGAAGAAAGCGGGGTTTTTCCCAAACTGATTTTTAACGTAGACAAAACTGGATTGTATTGGAAAAAAGGGCGATGTTTCGCTTGTCGTAGCACAAGTTTCCGTCGATTTCCTCCGTCGATTTCCGTAAAAAACTTTTATTTTTTTACATAAGTAATGAGAGCGAAAGAGACTAAGAGAAAGCGATTGTATGCGTGCATGGGAGCATTGATGTACATGTATGTGTGCGTGCGTGTGTGTGTGTGCGTGCGTGTGTGTGTGTGTGTGTGTGTGTGTGTTTGATGGGGTGTGGGAGACAGACAGTGTGTGCGAAGAGACAGAGAGAGTAATGTGTGAAAGAGAGAGATAACTGAAATTTTTACTCGGTGTATGTGTATATGTATGTATGCATGTATGTGTGTGTGTGTATGTATGTATGTGTGTATGGCCGATTCAGTGTTTACATTTTTTACGGAAATCGACAGAGGAAATCGACGGAAACGTGTGCTACGACAAGCGAAACATCGCCGAAAAAAGAAATTGCCGGACTATTTATTCATTTCCAAGGAGGAGAAAACTATTTCAGGCTACAAGGTCTCAAAAGAACATGTCTTATTGCAAACCACAAAATATATGAGAATGAGAAAATAGCTGATAAACAGACATAAAACAACTGCGAGAATCACGAATGACAACGACGCCTAACGGTAGATATTGGAACTACAGTGCAATACGAGCTCCGAAAGACTGATAAATGAAACAACACAACTAATTTTATGATTTCGTTCACTAAGCTACACTGCTTTATGGTGTGTATCTTAACATTTACACTCTCTCTCTTTTACTCTTTTACTTGTTTCAGTCATTTGACTGCGGCCATGCTGGAGCACCGCCTTTAGTCGAGCAAATCGACCCCGGGACTTATTCTTTGTAAGCCCAGTACTTATTCTATCGGTCTCTTTTGCCGAACCGCTAAGTGACGGGGATAAACACACCAGCATCGGTTGTCAAGCAATGCTAGAGGGGACAAACACAGACACACAAACATATACACACACACTTATATATATATATATATATATACGACAGGCTTCTTTCAGTTTCCGTCTACCAAATCCACTCACAAAGCATTAGTCAGCCTGGGGCTATAGCAGAAGACACTTGCCCAAGATGCCACGCAGTGGGACTGAACCCGGAACCATGGGTTGGTTAGCAAGCTACTTACCACACAGCCACTCCTGCACCTATATACTGTACGTATTTTAACATGATTTTATGCACTTTTAACGGTTTTCTAGTGATTTTACAATTCCAAATTTGTGGCGGACAGGTGTAAAGTCGAGTAAAATGACTTGATTTGATTTTTATTTTTCCAGGAGTGGCTGTGTGGTAAGTAGCTTGTTTACCAACCACATGGTTCCAGGTTCAGTCCCACTGCGTGGCACCTTGGGCAACTGTCTTCTGCTATAGCGCCGGGCCGACCAATGCCTTGTGAGTGGATTTGGTAGACGGAAACTGAAAGAAGCCTGTCGTATATATGTATATATATATATGTGTGTGTATATGTTTGTGTGTTTGTGTTTGTCCCCTGATGCTTGACAACCGATGCTAGTGTGTTTACATCCCCGTCACTTAGCAGTTCGGCAAAAGAGACCGATAGAATAAGTACTGGGCTTACAAAAGAATAAGTCCCGGGGTCGATTTGCTCGACTAAAAGGCGGTGCTCCAGCATGGCCGCAGTCAAATGACTGGAAACAAGTAAAAGAAAAGAAAGAAGAAAAAAGAATATATTATTTTTGAAAACTGACATTTGATCAAGAATGACTTAAGCCGACGTATGCCTGTATATACATAGATTAAATGTAAGCCATGTTAAGTGTATTCAAAATAGATGAAAGGGACAGAAAAGGGTTATCTTTCTTTTGCGAACGACATCTTGATTTTATTGTGGGTCTTTCATTTTTATTGATAACTAGCAGTATCGCCCGACGTTGCTCGGGTTTGTAAGGGAAATAACTACATAAGCATTTTTAGAGATGTAAAGTATAATAGCCATCTCAATATGGCTAACCACAAAGGGGGGGGGGTTACTGTAGCTTTTACGTTCTGAGATTTAATAATAAATTTTTAGAGAGTTACTTCCCTTATATATGCCAAAAATGAATTAAAAATGGAAAAAATTGATGGTAAATTTTTTTTAAATCGTAGACTTATTGTAGACGCACGCTAATACCCAGAAGGGCTCGATATGAATCACGACTATAAGATACCCGGTTTTGGTTAAACTGCACAGCAAAATGTGGGAGTAGTTAGGAATCTAAATCGTAGGAGACAGACAGCACACAACCTCACTTTTATATATAAAGATTAGAACAACCTGCTGTGCTTGAGGAGACCTATTGAGTCGAGTACATGAACATCGAAATAAATATCAATGGAAATAGTAGTTGTGATACCTGTGGCACGTAAAAAGCACCATCCGAACGTGGCCGATGCCAGCGCCGCCTTGACTGGCTTCTGTGTCGGTGGCACGTAAAAAGCACCATCCGAACATGGTCGATGCCAGCGCCGCCTTGACTGGCTTCTGTGTCGGTGACACGTAAAAAGCACCATCCGAACATGGTCGACCAGTGCTGCCTTGACTGGCTTCTGTTCGATGGCACTAAAAAGCACCATCCGAACATGGTCGATGCCATGCTGCCTTGACTGCTTCTTTGTCGGTGGCACTAAAAAGCACATCCGAACTGGGCAATGCCATGCCGCCGCCGCCTGGCTCTGTGCCGTGGCACGTAAAACACCAACTGATTGTGGCCGCTGCCAGCCTCCCTGGCACCTGTGCCAGTGACACATAAAAAGCACCCACTGCACTCACGGAGTGGTTGGTGTTAGGAAGGGCATCCAGCTGTAGAAACATGCAGATCAGACTGGAGCCTGGTGCAGATCCCCGGTCGAACCGTCCAACCCAGGCTAGCACAGAAAACGGATGTTAAACGATGATGATGATGATGATGATGTGTATGTGCTGTGCATATATAAGTATATATTTGTGGTGTGTATATACATATACGTGTGTGTCTATATAGCATGGCCATTCAAATAATGTAAAAATAGCAGCCAAATCTCTTTCAAATTATGCCTCCCTCTGCTACTGTTGTCTTAGAAAAGAGCACGTTGATTAATGTGGTTCTACATGTCACAGATGGAATCGTCACAGCTGGAATGTCTTTGATTACAGTTGTTATGGAGTTGAACAAGAAAATATAACCCATTCTCGCTAATCTTAATTAAAATCTTCAGCACCATGACCACCACCACCACATCACCATGACCCATCAACACCATCACCATCACCAGATAACCACAGTCACCATCACCACAAACACCACCACTACCACCACCACCACCACCACCATCACCATCACCATCGCTACCATCATCAACAACAACACCACTACCACCACCACCACCACAGCCACCAACAACAACACCACTACCACCACCATCATCGCTACCATCATCAACACCACCAACAACAACACCACTACCACCACCACCACCATCACCATCGCTACCATCATCAACAACAACACTACCACCACCACCACCGCCACAGCCACCAACAACAACACCACTACCACCACCATCATCGCTAGCATCATCAACACCACCACCAACAACACCACTACCACCATCACCACCACCACCAACAACACCACTACCACCACTACCACCATCATCGTTACCATCATCAACACCACCACCAACAACACCACTACCACCACCACCACCACCACCAACAACACCACTACCACCACCACCACCATCATCGTTACCATCATCAACACCAACACCAACAACACCACTACCACCACCACCACCACCACCAACAACACCACTACCACCAC
>NC_043025.1:8250628-8260628 GCF_006345805.1 Octopus sinensis
CTCAAAATCTCTCTTGGAGCGTCATCCAACCAAAATGCAAATATATGGGAAACTACCACCTGTGTCATCTCTTGTGAAAGGTAGGAGAGTCCAGTTTGCTGACATTGTTGTAGAGCTGAAAACGAGGTAATTTCTACTCTCTTCTCCTCTGGAAGCCATCTTCTCGATACCAGAGGGTGCACACTCTCCTACCCTGATGTAATCTCCAGGGATACAGGCATCCAGCAACAGGACCTCCGTAATGCTATGATGGACTGTGAAGTCTGGCGTAGTGTGGTAAATTCCATTGTCTCGACCACGGTCGAACAATGATGAATGAATGATGAGGATAGAATGTTATCATCATCATCATCGTTTAACGTCCGCTTTCCATGCTAGCATGGGTTGGACGGTTCAACCGGGGTCTGGGAAACCAGGAGGCTGCACCAGGCTCCAGTCTGATCTGGCAATGTTTCTACAGCTGGATGCCCTTCCTAATGCCATCCACTCCATGAGTGTAGTGGGTGCTTTTTACGTGTCACCTGCACAGGTGCCAGATGAGGCTGGTGAACGGCCACGCTCGGATGGTGCTTTTTATGTGCCACCGGCACGGAGGCCAGGTGAGGCTGGCAACGGACACGATCGGATGGTGTTTGTTACGTGCCACCGTTATATTATGTTCACATTGAAAGCAAGGGACAAGTTGAGTATGCAACTGGAAAGGCAGCCAGTTCCAAAACTATTCATCCATCCCAAAAAAGAAAAGTGTCCTTAATGCCAACTTCAACCAGCGCAGCTCTAGTGTCATTGTCAACGTCTGAAGAAGAGACTGAAAGCAAGTATGAAGAGTCCAAAAAGTCAGATGAAGAATCCACACAAACAAGGAGGGAGTATAGCAAAACTGGAAGCGCAACCCAGCTAGTAATATCTTCCAAGCCATCAACCCAAAAAGCAGCAACAGTTTGTCAACAATTATCTCAAGATGGAATCAATGTCGAGACTCCTTCTCAAGTTAACTCATAGATAAAGGATAAAAGATAAATGCATACATATATACGTGTGTGTGTGTGACCGCGTGTGTACTGTTGGTGATTTTTTTCCCTCCGTCTTCCCTTCTCTGGATCTTTCCTTTTCCTATGTTTCTGACGAAGAGCTCCGCTTGAAACATTAAACCCTCCGTCTTTCCTTCTTTCCTGAGTGTCCAATAATACTATACTTGTTCCACGTCCTCACGTTGTTGTTTTCTCTTTGTGTTTTCATGTTTGGATTAACTATATATATATATAATATATATATATATATATAAAATAAATCTCTGAACGAGGTATACCTTGTTCAGAGATTTATTATTGCTTGTATACACTTTTTCGAGATCAGTGACGAATAGTTACTGAAAAAAGCATATTAATATTTGCATTGGGAACTCCTTTCATCGAAAACCGGTGATTGTCGTACGCAGATGGCAGGTTAAGACCCAGAAACTACAGTCCGTGCGTATCACTTCGGTTAACAAGGGAAGGATGACCTTCCTTTGCAAATACCGAAAGGGCACAGAAAGTGTGCCTTTAGTCAATCAAATCGACCCCAGGACTTATTCTTTGTAAGCCTAGTACTTATTTTATCTTTCTCTTTTTTGCCGAACCGCTAAGTGACGGGGACGTAAACACACCAGCATCGGTTGTCAAGCGATGTTGGGGGGACAAACACAGACACACAAACACGCACATACATACATATAGATATATACGACAGGCTTCTTTCAGTTTCCATCTACCAAATCCACTCACAAGGCTTTGGTCTGCCCCAGGCTATAGTAGAAGACACTTACCCAAGGTGCCATGCAGTGGGACTGAACTCGGAACCATGTGGTTCATAAGCAAGCTACTTACCACACAGCCACTCCTGCCCTAAATATATATATATTTATATATATTTATATATATATATATATTATATATATATATATATATATATGATGCACAATCAAAGGTGCAGAAATGGCATACTCCAAATGAATAAGGTGACATAATCCAATGGTAGAGAGAGGTCCATGAATTAGTCACTCCAAGACTGCCTAGAAGGACGTGGGGGCTGTGTGAGCATGCAATAAATAGTCAATTATAAAAAAAAAAAACAAAAGAAACAAAACAAAGGTTTGGAAATGGCACAAGCAATGTATTAATAAGATGCTCAGAAAAAAGAAAAAGTAGAAGTTTTACATTTCGAGCATAGTGCTCTTCTTCAGAAACAGGAAGAAACAGGAAAGTCCAAGAGGAAGGGGGAAAAAACTGCCAACAGTCATGTGTGGTTATATTTTTGAAGTAAGGGACCAGAAGCTGGAATGAAGAGAAATTGCTTTCTGAAATAGGAGACTGCGAAGATGGTTAGTATGCGTGCATGTGTGCACATGTGTGTGTGTGGTAGTGTGTGGTTTGTGTTGTAGCGTGTGTGTGCATGGTAGTGTGTGTGCATGTGGTGGTAACTGTGTGTGCAAGTGTGGTAATATGTGTATGTGTGTGTGTGGTATTAACTATGTGTGCATGTTTGTGTTTGTGTGTGCAGTCTATGCATGTGTGCATGTGTGTGTTTGCATGTGTGGCTGTAGAAGGGTGAGAAATGTGTGTGGGTGTAGCCAAGGGTGTGGGTACTATGTTTGCAGGTGTGTGTGTGTATAATATATATATACAAATATATATATACTCTTTTACTTGTTTCAGTCATTTGACGGTGCTGGAGCACTGCCATTAGTCAAGCACATCGACTTATTCTTTGTAAGCCTAGTACTCTATTGTTCTCTTTTGCTGAACCGCTAAGTTACGGGGACATAAACACACCTGCATCGGTTGTCAAGGGATGTTGGGGGGACAAACACAGACACACAAACATATACGCACACACACATATATATACAGACGATGGAATTAGTGTGTGAATTTGAGAGGGGAATATCTTTATATATAAAAGTGAGGTTGTGTGCTGTCTGTCTCCTACGATTTAGATTCCTAACTCCTCCCACATTTTGCGGTGCAGTTTAACCAAAACCGGGTATCTTATAGTCGTGATTCATATCGAGCCCGTCTGACTATTAGCGCGCGTCAACGATGAGTCTACGATTTAAAAAATAATTTAACATCATTTTTTATTCCATTTTAATGCATAAAATGCATCGTGTGTCGATGGCGGCGGAGTTGGCGTCCACGCTCACAGCTGCACCTGTTTGCTTCTCCCCCTTCCCTCCCTCGTGAAGCTGTGGGGAAGGAGTGTAAAGAAATCAATGTCGTAATGCGTTGTGAAGGAAACCAGCGTTCTTTTAGAACAACGACTTCATGGCTTGAAGACACCAAAACAAAAATGGCTAAGAAAGCCGAATTTATAAGGGAAGTAACTCTCTAAAAATGCTTATATAGTTATTTCCCTTACAAACCCGAGCAACGCCGGGCGATACTGCTAGTCTTTATATATAAAAGTGAGGTTGTGTGCTGTCTGTCTCACAATTTAGATTCCTAACTACTCCCACATTCTGCGGTGCAGTTTAACCAAAACCGGGTTATCTTATAGTCGTGATTCATATAGAGCCCTCTGGGTATTAGCGCACGTCTACGTGAGTCTACGATTTTTAAAATAATTTACCATTATTTTTTTCCATTTTGATGCATTTTTTCGCTATTATATAAGGGAAGTAACTCTCTAAAAATGTCTACGATGAGTCTACGATTTTAAAAATAATTTACCATCATTTTTTTCCATTTTGATGCATTTTTTCGCTATTATATAAGGGAAGTAACTCTCTAAAAATGTCTACGATGAGTCAACGATTTAAAAAAAAATTTACCATAATTTTTTCCATTTTGATGCATTTTTTCGCTATTATATAAGGGAAGTAACTCTCTAAAAATGTCTATGATGAGTCAACGATTTTTAAAAAAATTTACCATCATTTTTTTCCATTTTGATGCATTTTTTCGCTATTATATAAGGGAAGTAACTCTCTAAAAATGTCTACGATGAGTCAACGATTTAAAAAAAAATTTACCATCATTTTTTTCCATTTTTAATGCATTTTTTTGTTATTCTTTGGCTATAACTCTCTAAAAATGCTTATATAGTTACTTCCCTTACAAACTCGAGCAACGCCGGGCAATACTGCTAGTGTTGAATAAAATCATGATTAACTGATCCTCCCGTATTTTCTTTTACCCAAACCCAGGTATTTTCAGTATCCCCTTGCATATAAACAGAAGCACAAAAGGTGGTGAATTCCAAGGTTTTTGTTTGTCTGTGACCCCAGAAATTTTTTTTCTATCATATCCTGGAATGTACCCATGTATTTATATATGTATTTGTGTGTGTGTGCATCTGTGTGTCTGAGTACGTGTTTACATCTGCTCTCTATGACAATTGTTACAAGCGATGTTGTTTTCATTTCACTTGTCACCAAAGTGTCCAAACATTTCATACCTTTTTAAACAAGTGAGCTGAAAGGTTCTTTCCTTGGGTCATAGGTTAAGGCTAACAGCAAGGAGAGAGAGGGGGCATCTTACCGTAAAGCAATGCCTCAATCATATATCCTCCCAACCCATGCACCAAACATGTAAAAATGGAAGTTTAAATGAACAGATGATACTCACACATATATAGGCACAGGAGTGGCTGTGTGGTAAGTAGCTTGCTTACCAACCACATGGTCCCAGGTTCAGTCCCACATTGGGCTTCACCGAGGCAGTGACTAGTGAACAAGACCTTTGGTGATATGCTGTACTTGAGAAGACCCGGCAAGCCAAGTGAGACCCCAACTCATGGCCTATGCCAGTGGTGTATAACCAGCCCACTTATGAGTACCTTTTCTTCATTGGACACTAAACTTTTCTTGCGAAGACCTGTTGGGGCAAGTGAAATCAAAATTGCTGACGTGGCCGATGACAGTACCACCTGATTGGCCCTTGTGCCAGTGGAACATTAAAAGCACCATCCGAGCATGATCATTGCCAGAACCACTGATTGGGTCCCATGCCGGTGGCACGTAAAAAGCACCATCCGAGCATGATCATTGCCAGAACCACTGATTGGCTCCCATACCGGTGGCATGTAAAAGGCACCATTTGAGTGTGATCATTGCCAGAACCACTGATTGGCTCCCATGCCGGTGGTACATAAAAAGCACCATTTGAGTGTGATCATTGCCAGAACCACTGATTGGCTCCCATGCCGGTGGCACGTAAAAAGCACCATTTGAGTGTGATCATTGCCAGAACCATCGATTGGCTCCCATGCCGGTGGCACATAAAAAGCACCGTTCGAGTGTGATCATTACCTGTGTTGCCTTACTGGCACATGTGCTGGTGGCACATGAAAAACAACATTTGAGCATGGTCGTTGCCAGTGCCTCAGGATTGGCTCCCGTGCAGGTGGCACATAAAAAATACCTTTGAGCATGGTCATTGCCAGTGGCACCAGACTGGCCCCCATGCCAGTGGCACATAAAAGCACCCACTACACTCTCAGAGTGGCTGGCATTAGGAAGGACATCCAGCTGTAGAAACTCTGCCAGATCAGATTGGAGCCTGGTGCGGCCTTCATCTGGCTCACCAGTCCTCAGTCAAACCATCCAACCCATGCCAGCATGGAAAGCAGACGTTAAACAATGACGACGACGACGACGATGATGATGATGATGATGCTATATAAAATCTATCTTCTTCATACGTCATCATTCCACAAACTATTGCAAATGTTCTTGCCGCTAACCTTCTCTCGTTCTTTGACTGTAGGTGTGATTGCATAATATGTAATATGTACCCTGTGTCTATGTTACGTTTGGTTATGGCTGAAGGTATTGCTACTGCTTGTATGTATGTATATAATTAACGGGAGCACTTTTATGGCTTTGTCTGTGTGAGTATGTGTGTGTGTAGTTGGGGGGGGTGATAGTGAGAGAGAGAGAGAGAGAGAAAGTGAAAGTGGATGTGTGTGTGTGTGTGTGTATGTGTGTGTCGTTGGGGGTGATAGTGAGAGAGACAGAGAGAGAGAAAGAGAAAGCAAGAGAAAGAGAAAGCAAGAGAAAGAGAAAACAAGAGAAAGTGTGTATGTGTGTGTGTGTGTGTGTGTGGTAGAGAAAGAGAGTGAGTGTGTGTGTGTGGTAGAGAGAGAGAGAGAGAAAGTGAAAGTATATGTGTGTGTGTGTGTGTGTCGTTGGGGGTGATAGTGAGAGAGACAGAGAGAGAGAAAGAGAAAGCAAGAGAAAGTGTGTATGTGTGTGTGTGTGTGTGTGGTAGAGAAAGAGAGTGAGTGTGTGTGTGTGTGGCAGAGAGAGAGAGAGAGAAAGGGAGGGAGTGTGTGTATGTGGTAGAGAGAGAGAGAGAGAAAGTGTGTGATTGAGAGAGATAGAGAGAGATAAAGACAGTGAGTGAGTGTGTGTGAGTGAAAGAGCGAATGAGTGTGAATGTGTGTGTGTGTGTGTGAGAGAGAGAAAGTGAGTGCGTGTGTGAATTTCTATTTTCATGTATATTTCATCATCACCACCATCATCATCATTTAGCATCCACTTTCCATGCTAGGGTGAGATGGATGGATTGACTGGGCGGGACTGGTAAGCTAGAGAGCAGCACCAGACTCCAGTCTGTTTTTGACTTGGCTACTACAGCTGGATGCTCCTCCTAACACCCCTCCACAGAATGTACTGGCTGTAGTTTACATATCACCATCACAGGTTCCTTCTACATATCACTGACAGAGGTGCCCTTTATGGGTCACCAACATGGCTACCTCTCACATGTTGGTTGTTGTTGTTTGTTCCTTCTTAAGCCACGCCTGGCTCATAAGGGCCGGTTTCCCGGTTTCCTTGGCGTATTGGTTACCCACCTGGACGGGACGCCGGTCGATCGCAGGTGAGCTGCAAGATGCAGGAGGAAAGAGTGAGAGAAAGTTGTGGCGAAAGAGTCAGCAGAAGTTTCACCATTACCTTCTGCCGGAGCCGCGTGGAGCTTAGGTGTTTCGCTCATAAACACACACATTGCCCAGTCTGAGATTCGAACCGGCGATCCCTCGACCGCATGTCCGCTGTTGTTTGTTTGTTCCTTCTTGAGCCATGCCTGACTCATAAGGACTGGTTTCCCGGTTTCTTGGCATAGAGGTTCCCCACCTGGACGGGACACCGGTCCGTCGCAGGTGAGCTGCAAGATGCAAGAGGAAAGAGTGAGAGAAAGTTGTGGCGAAAGAGTCAGCAGAAGTTTCACCATTACCTTCTGCCGGAGCCGCGTGGAGCTTAGGTGTTTCGCTCATAAACACACACGTTGCCCAGTCTGAGATTCGAACCGGCGATCCCTCGACCGCATGTCCGCTGTTGTTTGTTTGTTCCTTCTTGAGCCATGCCTGACTCATAAGGACTGGTTTCCCGGTTTCTTGGCATAGAGGTTCCCCACCTGGACGGACACCGGTCCGTCGCAGGTGAGCTGCAAGATGCAAGAGGAAAGAGTGAGAGAAAGTTGGGGCAAAAGAGTCAGCAGAAGTTCGCCATTACCTTCTGCCGGAGCCGCGTGGAGCTTAGGTGTTTCGCTCATAAACACACACATTGCCCAGTCTGAGATTCGAACCGGCGATCCCTCGACCGCATGTCCGCTGTTGTTTGTTTGTTCCTTCTTGAGCCATGCCTGACTCATAAGGACTGGTTTCCCGGTTTCTTGGCATAGAGGTTCCCCACCTGGACGGGACACCGGTCCGTCGCAGGTGAGCTGCAAGATGCAAGAGGAAAGAGTGAGAGAAAGTTGGGGCAAAAGAGTCAGCAGAAGTTCGCCATTACCTTCTGCCGGAGCCGCGTGGAGCTTAGGTGTTTCGCTCATAAACACACAATTGCCCAGTCTGAGATTCGAACCGGCGATCCCTCGACCGCATGTCCGCTGTTGTTTGTTTGTTCCTTCTTGAGCCATGCCTGACTCATAAGGACTGGTTTCCCGGTTTCTTGGCATAGAGGTTCCCCACCTGGACGGGACACCGGTCCGTCGCAGGTGAGCTGCAAGATGCAAGAGGAAAGAGTGAGAGAAAGTTGGGGCAAAAGAGTCAGCAGAAGTTCACCATTACCTTCTGCCGGAGCCGCGTGGAGCTTAGGTGTTTCGCTCATAAACACACACATTGCCCAGTCTGAGATTCGAACCGGCGATCCCTCGACCGCATGTCCGCTGTTGTTTGTTTGTTCCTTCTTGAGCCATGCCTGGCTTATAAGGGCCGGTTTCCTCGGTGTATAGGTTCCCCACCTGGACGGGACGCCGATCCGTTGCTGGTGAGCTGCAAGATGCAGGAGGAAAAAGTGAGAGAAAGTTGTGGCAAAAGAGTCAGCAGAAGTCTCGCCATTACCTTCAGCCGGAGCTGTGTGGAACTTAGATGTTTCGCTCATAAACACACACATTGCCCAGTCTGAGATTCGAACCTGCGATCCCTCGACTGTGAGTCCGCTGCTCTAACCACTAGGCCTTGTGCCTCCACACCACTCACATGTCACATGCACTAGCCACATTTCTGATTTCACTTGGCTTGAAATGTCTTCTCAAGCAGAATAAATCATCAGAAATCTCAGTCAGTTGTCATCAACTATGTCAGACTCAACATCCGAAGGTCATATTTCACCACTTTGTCCCTGTATCCTCTTGGGTCTACCTCTCCCAAACCTTCCCACCACAGTTAGATCTCAGCATTTTCTTTACACAACTGTCCTCATCCATACACATCATATGACCATACCAGCAAAGTCTTCTCTCTTACAACATCTGATGCCTCGTATACCCCCAATTTTGCAGTCAAGACACTAACACACTGTTATGCATCCACACTGGCATTGCACACCCACCAGAGCATGCTAGCTTCATTTCTTTCAAGCCTTTGCATGTCTTCTGTAGTCACAGACCTCTTTTTACTGGCATATAGCATGGTTCTTTGCATACAGTCATCACACAACATGCCTTTCACTTTGAGAACTTACCAACTTTGGGGCGTTGGTAAATGACACTTGCCTAAGGTTCTAGGTTCAGTTCCACACAACCATGCCTTCTTACCACACAACCATGCCTTCAACTTTATGTATATATATATATATATACATATCATCATCATCATCGTCGTTTAACATCCGTTTTCCATGCTAGCATGGGTTGGACGGTTTGACCGGGGTCTGGGAAGCCAGGAAGATGCACCAGGCTCCAGTCTGATCTGGCAGTGTTTCTACAGCTGGATGCCCTTCCTAACGCCAACCACTCCGAGAGTGTAGTAGGTGCTTTTTACGTGCCACCGGCACGGAAGCCAGTCAAGGCAGTGCTGACATCGGCCACGTTCGGATGGTGCATTTTATGTGCCGCCGGCACAGGTGTCGTAACTACAATTTCCATTTGACATTTATTTTGATATTGATATTGATGTTGATGTACTTGACTCTGTAGGTCTCTCTCTCTATATATATATATATACTCTTTACTCTTTTACTTGTTTCAGTCATTTGACTGCGGCCATGCTGGAGCACCGCCTTTTTTTAGTCGAGCAAATCGCCCCCGGGACTTATTCTTTGTAAGCCTAGTACTTATTCTGTCAGTCTCTTTTGCTGAACCGCTAAGTTATGGGGATGTAAACACACCAGCATTGGTTGTCAAGCAATGCTAGGGGGACAAACACAAACACGCACATATACACATATATATATATATACATATACATATATACAACAGGCTTCTTTCAGTTTCCGTCTACCAAATTCACTCACAGGTCATTGGTCAGCCCGATGCTATAGTAGAAGACACTTGCCTAATGTGCCACACAGTGGGACTGAACCTGGAACCATGTGGTTCATAAGCAAGCTACTTACGACATAGCCACTCCTATGCCTATATATATATATATATATATATATATATATATATATATAATAGAGAAAGAGAGCGATCAGTTTATACATACCCATCCACAAAACACACACAGATGTACATGCATACACGCATGCATATATACACACACATGCATGCATACATATATATATACACATACA
>NC_043025.1:8265628-8275628 GCF_006345805.1 Octopus sinensis
TGGTTAGTAAACAAGCTACTTACCACACAGCCACTCCTGCTATATGGTAGCAGTAATAATAGTACGGGGCATGCGCTGTAACTGTGTGTTGCTGCGTCCACCATTTGTTGGTGGTTCCCTACTATTCCTGGTGAATGGCACTTTTGCACCCCTCGGGTGACAACCCACCAACACATGGGTCTGTTTTGGTAGTTGTTGCTGGTGAGGTTTTTACAGAATCAGATTGCTAATCCTACCTCAACGTCTTTTAGTTGCCTTTTGCGATGCTCAGAGAAAAAATTGGGTCCATCCTTTGACATGTCGGTCCTTACACAATGCTGTGTGTAAAGAAATGTAAATAAATATCTTTCATTTTTTTATCTTTTACCTGTTTCTGTCCTTGGGTTGCAGGTACATTGGGGCACCACCTTGAAGGGCTTAGGCAGACAAAACTATTCTTTTATTCTTTTACTTGTTTCAGTTATTTGACTGTGGCCATGTTGGAACACTGCCTTTAGTCAAACAAAACAACCCCTGGACTTATTCGTTGTAAGCCTAGTATGTATTCTATTGGTCTCGTTTGCCAAACCACTAAGTTACAGGGATGTAAACACACCAACATCAGTTGTCAAGTGATGGTTGTGGGACAAACAGAAACACACAAACATATACATATGTGAGAAGCCCATCGTATATATATATATATATATATAGGTGAGAAAGTTGGTGTGTGAAAGCACGTGGTTGAATATATAGAAAATAGTAAAAAGTGAAAAAACTACAGAAGGCTTGTTTTGAAAGGTTAAAAAATATATATTTGAGTCATTATGTCTGAAGAATGTTATAAATTTTTTTCATACAATGACAGTTTTTAAGCCTTCTGTAGTTTTTTTCATTTTTTACTATTTTCTATATATATATATATATATATATATATATATATATTTAAGTAGGTGAATGAATTATCCTATGTTTATCGCCAGCATGGAAAATCCCTGAAAAAATTTTCCCCACAAATTTCTTTACAATCGTAATCTATGCCATTTGAAAAGGATTTGTATAAACTTTCATTAAAAGATACCCATCTTCCTGAAAGTTATGAGGGGGAAAATGTCAGATTGTGTGAATTTTCCAAAACTCCTCTCTCCACCCCCTTGGGAAAATTCTTTCCCATAAATCCTTATATGCTCTGAAGCCACAACATCTAAGCAGTAATTGTAGAAAATTTTGTTAAAAACTATCCATTTTACTGGATGTTGAGGCAACAAAGTTGGGCATGCACATCTGTAATAATGCCCTTTGTAATATACAATTTTTTCATTTCATGTTTATTTCATTCATTGTTTGCAATGTTCTTTTACTCCTGTCTCTCTCTCTCTCTCTCTCTCTCTCTCACACACACACACACACACACACACACACTGCAAAGCTTACAGATAGGGTGCTAAATTGAAATCTCTATGTTGCTTTGAGGGGAAGGTAAAACTTAACAAACTGCTTCTCCCTCTGTTATTGGACTACCGTGATGTTTGTTTAAAAAAGAGAGATTATGACTGTGATAAAATAATGAAGGTAATATTTACTAAGCAAGTGAGCACTATTATACAAAGAAATAATTTGACGTAAAATAGGAAAATTATTAAAATTGGGAATCAAATGTGAAATTATTATCAAGGAGCTAGCAGAAAACCACCCAGAGGGCGGTCTTTCTGCTTGTATATATAATCATGATTCAGTTGAATTAGGTACTTAAATTGAGGCACCTTGCTAGTTCAGTATAATCTGCACACCCCAACACTATTATTTGAATATTGAATAACAAGACTCTGTTCAGGGGTATTTGTACCCAATATACCTGTTGTGTGTGTAGACAACACAACCCAGCTAAGCAAAGATATCTGCTCTTGATAATTCAGACACATACTTTATATTGTATTTCTGAAGTGCAGAATCCAACTTAGGTGAACAGAATATAAATAAGTACATGTGTGTGTGTGTGTGTGTGTATATATATATATATATATATATATATATATATATAAGGGCTTAGTCGTGTGGTTGCTTCATTAAATAGGACTCATATATACATACATACATATATATAAATGTGTGTTTTTTTCATTGTTTACAAATAACACGGAAAAAATAGATAAATAGTTACCAGGGTAGCAAAAATTCACACAAGTACCAAGGATGTAACAACCTACTTCTAAAGGTAGAAACTCCAGGTTTAGGTGAAATGTTTTTGCATGATATTAAACAACCCTTATTCAGGGACCTTTTGAGTGGGATGGGCTACTCAACCAGAAGAAAATTCTAACTGGGCCCCACCTGCAAGGTCATGCGCTGTTTATCTTGATATGAGATCACCATATCGTGCACATATGGTTGTAATGCATTTGCCTGGTGTACCCTTATCAGACGGGTAGTCATGATGGGTATATTGGGCTTCGTATATTTTACCCCAATGTCACTTTGATGGCATGAACTGCTCTCTCACTCAATGATAATAATAATATAATAATAATAATAATAATAATAATAATAATAATAATAATAATAATAAATGCCCTGATGCAGTACCAGGCAGTGGCTCTCATGACTTCTGATCTTAACTGATTGGAAGTGTTATCATGTACATTGTTTTGTCTTGGTATAAAAGATGGGCTACAGCAAATATTCTGCTCAATACCACAGATTTGCTTGTCAGATGTTTGACCTTAACCAGTTGAGCATGTCCCTTAGTGGCTGACGATATGTGCATCTCTGATCACGAGCAGAAGTAGTGGGGGAGTATCATAGCCATGTGTTGAGAGGGATTCTTTGGGGTTTGAATAATTCACCTCTGGAAACATGGGTGGTTCTTTCAACATCCTTAAACAACCCTTATTCAGGGACCTTTTGAGCGGGATGGGCTACTCAACCTGAAGAAAATTCTAACTGGCCCCACCCCTGCAAGGTCATGTGCTGTTTATCTTGATATAAAATCACCATGTCGCGCACATATGGTTGTGATGCATGTGCCTGGTGTACCTTTATCAGACGGGTAGTCATGATGGGTATATTGGGCTTCGTATATTTTACCCCAGTGTCACTTTGATGGCATGCACTGCTCTCTCACTCAATAATAATAATAATAATAATAATAATAGTGGTTCTTTCAACATCCTTAAACAACCCTTATTCAGGGACCTTTTGAGTGGGATGAGCTACTCAACCAGAAGAAAATTCTAACTGGGCCCCACCTGCAAGGTCATGCGCTGTTTATCTTGATATGAGATCACCATGTCGTGCACATATGGTTGTAATGCATTTGCCTGGTGTACCCTTATCAGACGGGTAGTCATGATGGGTATATTGGGCTTTGTATATTTTACCCCAATGTCACTTTGATGGCATGAACTGCTCTCTCACTCAATGATAATAATAATGGAATTATTCTATACCACACACTATATATGTGTGCATCTATGTTTATATATGCCCCCATCATTTAACAATGGTGATATACAACAACATACAAGCATACCTCAGCAGCTGTGCTTCCTCCCCATAATATATCCTTAATTCCTTAATTGTCAATTTGTTCCAGTAATGTAGTTATTTGCTCTCTGAAGTGTCTAACCTTTTTATCTTATATGATTTATATATGTTGTATCTTTTTCCATAAGTAATTATCATTTATTTTAAATCTCTATTCCTACCTCTGTCTGTTCTCTTCCATTTGCACTCACCATATTTATATCTCACATACTTTTACATTATATTTTTATTTATATACACTTCACTCTTACTCTTTTTACTTGTTTCAGTCATTTGACAGCGGCCATGCTGGAGCACCGCCTTTAGTCGAGCAAATCGACCCCAGGACTTATTCTTTGGAAGCCTAGTACTTATTCTATCGGTCTCTTTTCTGCCGAACCGCTAAGTGACAGGGACGTAAACACACCAGCATCGGTTGTCAAGCAATGCTAGGGGGACAAACACACACACATAAACACACACATACATATACATATATATACATATATACGACAGGCTTCTTTCAGTTTCCGTCTACCAAATCCACTCACAAGGCATTGGTCGACCTGGGGCTATAGCAGAAGACACTTGCCCAAGATGCCACACAGTGGGACTGAACCCAGAAACATGTGGTTGGTTAGCAAGCTACTTACCACACAGCCACTCCTGCACCTATGTATTGATATATTATGCTTTTGTGGAGGCGCAATGGTTTCAGTGGTTAGGGTAGCGGACTCGCGGTTGTAGGATTGCGGTTTCGATTCCCAGACCGGGCGTTGTGAGTGTTTATTGAGCGGAAACACCTATGGTTCCACGAAGCTCCGGTAGGGGGTGTTGGTGATCCCTGCTGTACTCTTTCACCACAACTATCTCTCACTCTTTCTTCTGTTGGCCCGCTCACTTTGCCAGCGGGGTGGCGTCATTTGAAGGCTAAAACAATGCGAAACGCATTGTGACCAGCGATGTGTAGCAACATCTGATAGCCTGGTCAGTCACAGTCAAGGTCATATTATGCTTTTATGTATAAAGATTTG
Organism: Octopus sinensis; assembly: GCF_006345805.1. Lineage (NCBI taxonomy): Eukaryota > Metazoa > Mollusca > Cephalopoda > Octopoda > Octopodidae > Octopus > Octopus sinensis. The sequence goes on from NC_043025.1 coordinate 8,270,164, forward strand.
CATTGATCTGTTTTAATATATATTGCTGGATATGTATTTTTTAAATGTGGTAAGTAGCTTGCTTACAAGCCACATGGTTCTGGGTTCAGTCCCACTGCAAGGCTCCTTGGACAAGTGTCTTCTACTATAGCCTCAGGCCAACCAAAGCCTTGTGAGTAGATTTGATAGATGGAAACTGAAAGAAGCCTGTCGTATCTCGAACACACAAGTGCAAACAAGGGAGTCAGAGAAAGGCAGAATGCCACTTATATTTGAACACTACTATACAAATATTCCTTTAAAAAAACTTTTCTTCTAATTTTTCTAAATTTAATTATTTAATCGTTACAGTTGAAAAGGTCTCAAAATGACCGAAACCGGTACTGAAATGTTCTTTATAAAATTATTTTAGCATTTTCTATTTTGACTTGTTTTTTCATATATATATATATATATTATATATATATATATTATATATATATATATATATATATATACATATATATATATACATAATATATATATATATACATAATATATATATATATACACACACAACATATATATGTTTGTGTGTCTGTGTTTGTGTGTCTCCCCACCATCACTTCACAATCAATGTTGGTGTGTTTATGACCCTATAACTTAGCAGTTCAGCAAAGGGGGGGGGGCAACAGAGCAAGTACTAGGCTTACAGAGAATAAGTCCTGGGGTTGATTGCTCCAACTAAAAACCCTCAAAGGTGGCTCTCCAGCATGGCCACAATCAGATAATTGAAACAAGTGCCCCAGCATGGCCACGGCTCGTGAGCTGAAACTAGATAAAATAAAATAAAATAAAATAAAAGTAAAACAATAAAAAAAAGAATGTGTGTGTGTGTGTGAGAGAGAGAAGGAGAGAGGGAAAGAGAGAGAGAGGGAAAGAGGGAGAGAGAGAAAAGTTTAAACATCTATGATATGCCTGATATTTTCATCATGCCTAAGTAGTGATACACCTTTGGGTTGTCCTCCAATCAGCATCCTCACTTTCTGGAGGACAGGATGATCTTGCTTCAAAGTAGTTGCAGTAGTGGTGGCGGTGGTGGTGGTGGTTGTGGTGGTGGTAGAAGCTGTATTGGTTGTAGTGATGCTGGCTGGCAGGCTTACCAAACAGAAGCACCCTTAACAACAACCAACTCTGACTTCTCCTCTGCCACTCCTCTTCATTCAACAGCATTCTGAGTCTGCAACGGGGGTGGGTGGGAGGGGGGGGAGTAAAATGGATGCTGATGATAGTGATTGGTGGCGGTAGTGGTGGGGGTGGTGCTGGTGCTGGTTGTACTAGTACTAGTGATGGTGGTGGTGGTGATAGAAGTAACAGTAACCATACTAACAGTTTAGCCGTATTTCGTCTGTTGTTACGTTCTGAGTTCAAATTCTGCCGAGGTCGACTTTGCCTTTCATCCTTTCGGAGTCGATAAATTAAGTACCAGTTTCTCACTGGAATCGATGTAATTGACTTAATCCGTTTGTCTGTCCATGTTTGTCCCCTCTGTGTGTAGCCTCTTGTGGGTAGTAAAGAAATAAGAAACGCTAGCACGCCGGGCGAGATGCTTAGCAGTATTTCATCTGCCGTTACGTTCTGAGTTCAAATTCCGCCGAGGTCAGCTTTGTCTTTCATCCTTTCGGGCTCGATAAATTAAGTACCAGTTACGCACTGGGGTCGATGTAATCGGTTTAATCCCTTTGTCTGTCCTTGTTTGTCCACTCTGTGTTTAGCCCCTTGTGGGTAGTAAAGAAATAAATAATAATAATCCTTTGTATTATGGGCACAAGGCCTGAAATTGGGGGGAGGGGAGGGGGATAGTCGATTACATCGACCCCAGTACTCAACTGGTACTTAATCTATCGACCCTGAAAGGATGAAAGGTAAAGTTAACCTCAGCGAAATTTGAACTCAGAACATAGTGACAGTCAAAATGCCACTAAGCATTTTTTTAATAATAATAATAACAACAACAACAACAACAACAACAATAATAACCAGACAGTGGCTATGCCCTGATGCAGTACCAGGCAGTGGCTCTCATGGCTTTTGATCTTAACTGATTGGAAGTGTTATCATGTACATTGTTTTGTCTTGATATAAAAGATGGGCTACAGCAAATATTCTGCTCAATACCACAGATTTGCTTGTCAGTTGTTTGACCTTAACCAGTTGAGCATGTCCCTTAGTGGCTGACGATATGTGCATCTGTGATCACGAGCAGAAGTAGTGGGGGAGCATCATAGCCATGTGTTGAGAGGAATTCTTTGTGGTTTGAATAATTCACCTCTGGAAACATGGCTGTTTCGTTCGACATCTTTAAACAACCCTTATTCAGGGACCTTATGAGCAGGATGGGCTACTCAACCTGAAGAAAATTCTAACTGGGCCCCACCTGCAAGGTCATGTGCTGTTTATCTTGATATGAGATCACCATATCGTGCACATATGGTTGGGACACATGTGCCTAGTGTACCCTTATCAGACGAGTAGTCATGATGGGTATACTGGGCTTCGTATATTTTACCCCAGTGTCACTTTGATGGCATGCACTGCTCTCTCACTCAACAATAATAGTAATAATAATAACAATAATAATAATAATAATAATAAGGCGTAGGTGTGGCTGTGTGGTAAGTAGCTTGCTTACCAACCACATGGTTCCAGGTTCAGTCCCACTGCGTGGCACATTGGGCAAGTGTCTTCTACTATAGCCTCGGGCCGACCAAAGCCTTGTGAGTGGATTTGGTAGACAGAAACTGAAAGAAGCCCGTTGTATATATGTATGTATATATATATATATATATGTGCATGTGTGTGTATATGTTTGTGTGTCTGTGTTTGTCCCCCTAGCATTGCTTGACAACCGATGCTGGTGTGTTTACGTCCCCGTCACTTAGCGGTTCGGCAAAAGAGACTGATAGAATTAAGTACTAGGCTTACAAAGAATAAGTCCTGCGGTCGATTTGCTCGACTAAAAAGGCGGTGCTCCAGCATGGCCACAGTCAAATGACTGAAACAAGTAAAAGAGTAAAAAGTAAATAATAATAATAATAATAATAATTATGAAATTATTGTGTACATTGCTCGGGTGCACTACAATTGAACAAACCCATGATTGAACAAATTTCTGTCATAACTAACCTCCCTTTCATATTTTAGATATTGTCTACCTCGGACTACGTACCAAATGTGTCTTTTCTTTCTTTTAAAGTGGTGGTGAGGTTAATAATGGTGATGGTGGTGGTGTTTGAGGTGGTGATTGGAGTGTTAGAGGTGGACATGGTCGCTATGTTCTGAGTTCAAATTCCGCCGAGGTCGACTTTGCCTTTCATCCTTTCAGGGTCGATTAAATAAGTACCAGTTACGCACTGGGGTCGATACAATCGACTTAATCTGTTTGTCTGTCCTTGTTTGTCCCCCCTGTGTGTTAGCCCTTTGTGGGTAGTAAAGAAATAGGTATTTCGTCTGCCATTACTTTATGAGTTCAAATTCCGCTGAGGTCGACTTTGCCTTTCATCATTTCGGGGTCGATTAAACAAGTACCAGTTACACACTGGAGTCGATGTAATCGACTTAATCCGTTTGTCTGTCCTTGTTTGTCCCCTCTGTGTTTAACCCCTTGTGGGTAGTAAAGAAATAGGTATGGCTAGGCAGACCATATGTTTTTGTTTAATTTTCATGAAGTGCACCTGTTTGGACATGTCAATGATATTGAGTGTCAGTCTGTGGCCATGCTGGGGCAACCTTATTTTAGTCTAGTACTTAATTTATCAATCTCTGTTTATTGAATTGCTAAGTCAATGTTTTGTTTTGTTTTGTTTTTTTTTTCTTTTTTTTTTTCTTTTCTGAACAACATTATTTACGCTTGTTGAAATGACGCTTGTGTTTACGTAAACAAACACGGAAACATCATCCCCACCCACTACACATGCAAACAGACACACACACCATGCCTCAGACATACGTCATCACCCCCCCCCACACACACACACACGTAGTATGCAACAGTTATCCAAACAGATTCCTTCTACCAAATTCCACTCACAAGATATTAATATACACGTGTGTGTGTGTGTATGCATTTATATATGTATGTATGTATGTATATATGTATATATTTCTTTACTGCCCACAAGGGGCTAAACATAGAGGGGACAAACAAGGACAGACAAAGGGATTAAGTCGATTACATCGACCCCAGTGCGTAACTGGTATTTTATTTAAGGCGGTGAGCTGGCAGAAACGTTAGCACGCCGGGTGAAATGCTTTGCGGTATTTTGTCTGCCGCTACGTTCTGAGTTCAAATTCTGCCAAGGTCGACTTTGCCTTTCATCCTTTCGGGGTCGATAAATTAAGTACCAGTTACACACTGGAGTCGATATAATTGACTTAATCCGTTTGTCTGTCCTTGTTTGTCCTCTCTGTGTTTAGCCCCTTGTCGGTAGTAAAGAAATAGGTACTTTATTTATCAGCCCCCAAAGGATGAAAGGCAAAGTCGACCTCGGCAGAATTTGAACTCAGAATGTAACGGCAGACGAAATGCGGCTATGCATTTCGCCCGGCGTGCTAACGTTTCTGCCAGCTCACCGCCTTCAAATGTATATATGTATATGTGTATACATGTGCGTATGTGTGTGTATGCATGCATACTTTTTTGGGACTTTATGAACAACTGACTAAATATATATATTTCTTTACTGCCCAGAAGGGGCTAAACATAGAGGGGACAAACAAGGACAGACGAAGGGATTGAGTCGATTATATCGTCCCCAGTGCGAAACTGGTACTTTATTTATCGACCCTGAAAGGATGAAAGGCAATTTGAACTCAGAACGTAACGACAGATGAAATACTGCCAAGCATTTCGCCCGGTGTGCTAACGTGTCTGCCAGCTCCCCGCCTACTGACCAAATATATACATGATGTATCAAGCTAAGTAAAACTGGTGTCATCCATACATACAGGCTTGTCTTTTACAGGTGCTGGTGCCGCATAAAATGCACTCGAGCCTCTGCTACATAGGCACACCCGCACTGGTGGCACATAGGAAGCACCCAGCAGACTCTACCAGTCAAAGAAACACAAAACGCAGACATAAAAAATAGGCATACTTTATTGTTTTATGGTGAGAGATCAGTGGTATATCTGATGTCCTTGGTTCTGGGCGCGCAAGGCTGAAAGTTAATCGATTGTAATATTTACAATGTTCAGCCGCTAAAAACAGAACGGGTCAAAATGGCGTCCGGAGGAAGAAGATGATGTTGACTGCAACAATTCAGGTTAAAAGTCTTCGGCCAAAAGACTGCTGCTATCAAAACCGGAGAGAGAGCGAATTAAACGTCTGCTTCTATGAAAAGCCTGCCGCTGTCTGCCGGACGCTAATGGTCAACCCTTTACGCTTCCTTGCCTCTTTGTTAAGGCTCGCGCTCCCTTCGCCTAAATAAGCTAAGGCCACGTCAGCA
>NC_043025.1:8280628-8303128 GCF_006345805.1 Octopus sinensis
ATTATGATTAAAATATAAATATATATATACACTAGCAGTAATACCTGTCGTTCATCGGATAATTACTTTTACTCTTTCTCAGGAGTCACATTCAAAGTATTATTATATATATAATAGATTTCTCAACGGGGATTTCAGGGGAGAGTTTCAGGGAGTCGCTGGCGATGTATCGTGATGATCAAAAATCCGGCCTGCTAAAATTTGGTTAAAGTGATTCAAACTGCAGTCTCAACGCAAAATGGTCACATTTAATTCAAAGCGTTAAAAATGTTATGAAAACATTTGGTATGTGTTCACAAAGTCCAAACGATTAATACGAAAAAACCCTCCAGGTTACATCCCAAAAATTCATTTCTTTGCCGAATTTCTACAATGTTTACGGCGATTCGTTTTTATATCTTGATTTTTTATTTTTCATGCAATTTACGCATGCTTGCACGCATGGTGAACACAGTTCATGTTAAACAGCTGACTGAGTAAAGTTCACTATTCGATGCATGGGATAAGGCCTAAACAAACACATTATCGATTTTTGCACTTGCGAGATGAATTTCGGAACAGAAATAGCGCAGTTCAATTTTCATTCACCTAAACTTTAAGTGACCCATTTTTGGTGGTTCTACGATTTGTTGGCTAAGAGGAGATGTGCCAGGAAGTTAAACACACAGACACACATACAGACACACAAGTTGAGTTTTATATATATAGATATGTGAACTATTGAGAAGTCTGCAGTTACTCTATCCAGATTATAAGTTCAAGTTTATACCTGTAGTTATTGGGGCCCTGGGACATGTAACACACCGCCTAAGTACTAAACTTGTTAAATTAGGCTTCTCAAAACCAGAAGGAGAAAGCTAATTCGATGACTACAGATCCAATCCATCACTGGAACTGTAAAAATCTGTAAAACTTTCCAGAAGTTTATCATTCAAATATATATGAGCATGTCTAGATATGTAACTCTATGCATGAGAATACATACAAAAAGCAAAACATACATACATATATACATATATACATACAAATAAAAATACCCTGTTGTTAATGTTGAAATTCCAATGAAGGAGCCTTGAATCTAGGTTAGAAACCGGTTCTTTCTCTATTGGCAAGAAATCTTGAAATTAAACTGAACAAGGACATACATACATACATACATACACACAGACATATATATATATATATTTATATATATATGTATATAGGCACAGGAGTGGCTGTGTGGTAAGTGGCTTGCTTACCAACCACATGGTTCCGGGTTCAGTCCCACTGGATGGCATCTTGGGCAAGTGTCTTCTGCTATAGCCTCGGGCCGACCAATGCCTTGTGAGTGGATTTGGTAGACGGAAATTGAAAGAAGCCCATCGTATATATGTATATATATATATATATATATATATATCCGTGTGTGTGTTTGTGTGCCTGTGTTTGTCCCCCTAGCATTGCTTGACAACCGATGCTGGTGTGTTTATGTCCCCGTCACTTAGCGGTTCGGCAAAAGAGACCAATAGAATAAGTACTGGGCTTACAAAGAATAAGTCCCGGGGCCGATTTGCTCGACTAAAGACGGTGCTTCAGCATGGCCACAGTCAAATGACTGAAACAAGTAAAGAGTATCTTTATTAAGGCTGCCCCCCCCCTTATCGAGTATGGCCATTGCACGAAGCTTAACTGTTACTGGTGCTGTGATCAAATGTGACTTTTTAACCCAGCTAAAGATCTACAATGTCTTGTACAGAATTGGCAACTGAAGCCTTTACCAGTAAAAAGCCAGCTGTAGTTGTAACTGGGCTTCATGTACCTTTGCATGTCGTTTAAGTCCTCCTGCCGAATTACACTCTCTTCCACATGCCCGACAGATATGATTAGTATGGTGTGTAACACCACCACCAGTGGCCAGGTTGTCACTCATCTGTCTAGTTTTATGACTACGAAGATGACTCATGCGTCCAGCTTTACTGAGGCAGGGTCTTGCACAGACATTGCATGTCAGAATCAAAGGAAAACCCTTCCCTTCTGGAAGTGTAACAGCGATGCCCTTCCTGACATCTCTCCTTACTTTCTTATGGGCAACTCGAGATTTCTCAAAAGTGGCTGTCCCCTCGTGCACAATCCTTCTCCACCTGCTACGATCAATAGCTATGCCTTCCCATGTGTCAGGAGAGATGCAAGCATCTCTTAAGGAAGCCTTCAGCAAGTCCTTATACCTCTTTTTTTGGTTTATGTGGAGGTCATTCTCCTTTAGCTAACTCTCCATATATGTATATGTATTAGATTGGAAAGAAAGCCTATCACATTTGAAGATGGGAAAGAAACAAATGCTTTTTGGTCTTAACTGATATAATCAAATCAAGCTAATTTTCTCCTCGTTATCGATAAGATAATCTCATCTATTTAGCAAATTGTTAATCCCACAAACGTAAAATTCTTCTGGTTTCAAAGCAAAAAATCACTCAATATCATTTTTAACCTCTTCACAATTAATAAACTCTAGCAGACGAGGTGTCCAGTGCTTAGGACTGGCAGAAAATAGCCTGAAACCAGGACCAATCTACTGGTCACATCACTGGGAGATAATAGGGGCTTGTTCCCCTGCTCGCAATTTTATTGGATGCAGCTGTGCATCTTTAACCAGTTAGAGAAGATGCCTTCTTGGGGTTAAAAAATCTCAGTATGGATGCTACTTAATTGTTTTCCTTCCAAGTAATGTTGCAATGATCTGAGAAGCTGATAGTCAGATATTCTTTTACTCTTTTACTTGTTTCAGTCATTTGACTGTGCCCATGCTGGAGCACCGCCTTTAGTCGAGCAAATCGACCCCGAGACTTATTCTTTGTAAGCCAAGTACTTATTCTATTGGGGGGACAAACACAGACACACAAACATATACACACACATACATACCCATATATATATACATATATATGTATGTATGTATGTATGTATGTATATATGTATATATATATATATATATATATACACGACAGGCTTCTTTCAGATTCAGTCTACCAAATCCACTCACAAGGCTTTGGTCGGCCTGAGGCTATAGTAGAAGACACTTGCCCAAGGTGCCACACAGTGGGACTGAACCCGGAACTATGTGGTTGGTAAGCAAGCCACACAGCCACTCCGGTGAATTATCTCAGAATTTTGAGATTTTGATGATATCTTTGTTTATTTTTTAGAACGACAGTGTAGAGTAGGTGTGAGAGGCAGGACCTAGCCAGTTTGAACGAGACACAGGTAGAATATTTGGGCCGGATACAGCCAGTTTGAATGCTAATGAGTTAATGTTATAGTCTTTTCCTTAGTGACTTGTGCAATATGTGGTCTTGCACAGCTCCTCATCAAACTGTCCAACCCATGCCAGCACGGAAAGCTGACATTAAACAGTGATGATGATGATGATGATGAAGCATCAACATAATTGATAGGCGCAGGAGTGGCTGTGTGGTAAGTAGCTTGCTAACCAACCACATGGTTCCGGGTTCAGTCCCACTGCATGGCATCCTGGGCAAGTGTCTTCTGCTATAGCCCCAGGCCGACCAATGCCTTGTGAGTGGATTTGGTAGATGGAAACTGAAAGAAGCCTGTCGTATATATGTATATATATGTATATATATGTGTGTGTGTATGTGTTTGTGTGTCTGTGTTTGTCCCCCTAGCATTGCTTGACAACCGATGCTGGTGTGTTTATGTCCCTGTCACTTAGCGGTTCGGCAAACGAGACCGATAGAATAAGTACTGGGCTTACAAAGAATAAGTCCTGGGGGTCGATTTGCTCGACTAAAGGCAGTGCTCCAGCATGGCCGCAGTCAAATGACTGAAACAAGTAAAAGAGTAAAGAGTAAAAAGAGTAAAGAGATAATTTCTAAGCAATGGAGATAATGCATGATTAATTCAAAACAGTCTGAATAAAGAAATGTTGCATCTGAGAAATAAAATCTGAAGCTAAGGGGTTCGATGTAGTCTCATATACCCCCCCACTCTCTACCCTTTCCTCACCATCTCCCATCTCCTCAACACGGCCTTCACCCCCTCCACCCCCACCACAACCACACCCCACCCCGCCACCGCTGCCATTTCATTCATTAGACTCTTTCACTCCCGGGGGGGGGAAGGGGGTTCGCCCCTCCCCCCCCCTCCGGACTGACACGAATACATGAAAAGGTTAATTCTGTGTGTTTATTCAGTTATTTTGGTTTCGTGTTTCACAATTTTTATCTCTTATCTTTTACCTGTTTCGGTCATTGGACTGCGGGCCATGCTGGGGCACAGCCTTGAAGAATTCTTACTCTAATGAATCAGCGGTCGGCTGCGCGGGGTCACTCCGAAAAGCCTCTATCTGTGACGATTTCATCTCAATCGAAGGAGAGGGGCTTTCCCCGTCCGAGTTGCGGACTCGTGGAATAAGCTGCCGGACGAGATAGTGAAGATGCCGACGACCGCTCGGTTCAAAGTCTCTCTTGACCAGAAATGGCCTGAACTCTTTGCATGAACACCCTCCCTGTACATAACTTCATGTTCCCCTACATGTCCTTGCTTTTTGCTTTTTGAGCCAAATAATTAACTTAACTTAACTTAACCCAAGTATTTTTTCTATTGGTCCCTTTTATCAAACTGCTGAATTACAGGGACATAAAGACACCAACACTGGTTGTCAGGCAGTTGTGGGGGACAAACACACACACATACACATATATATTCGATGGGCTTCTTTCAGTTTCCACCTATCAAATCCATTTACAAAGTTTCAGGCAGCCCCAGGCTATAGTAGAAAACATTTTTCCAAGGTACCAAAGCATGGGATTCAACCCAGAACCACCCATGTCTACTCTTTATTCTTTTACTCTTTTACTTGTTTCAGTCATTTGACTGTAGCCATGCTGGAGCACCGCCTTTAGTCGAGCAAATCGACCCCAGGACTTATTCTTTATAAGCCTAGTACTTATTCTATCAGCCCCTTTTGCTGAACTGCTAAATTACGTGGACGTAAGCACACCAGCATCGGTTGTCAAGCGATGTTGGGGGGACAAACACAGACATGCAAACATACACACACAAACACACACACACACACACACACACACACACACACACACACACACCAGACACACCACACACACACACACACACACACACACACACACACAGACAGACACACACACACACACACACACACACACACATATATTTACGTTGGGCTTCTTTCAGTTTCCGTCTACCAAATCCACTCACATGGCTATAGTCGGCCCGAGGCTATAGTAGAAGACACTTGCCCAAGGTGCCACGCAGTGGGACTGAACCCGGAACCATGTGGTTGGTAAGCAAGCTACTTACCACACAGCCACTCCTGCACCTATGAACAGCATTTGTTATGTAGTCATTAGGAGTTCAATACACAACACTTCTATTAGGTGTTTAGGATCTTGTAACAGTGTACATATAATGTGGATGAAGATCCGTGGCCTAGTGGTTAGGGTGTTGCAATCATGATTGCTGGATCATGAGTTCGATTCCCGGACTGGTCAGCATGTTGTTGTTTTTCTGAGCAAGACACTTCTTTCCATGTTGCTCCAGTCCACTCATCCATAAATGAGTAACTCCTGCAATGAAACAGCCTGTGATGAAATGTTGGAAATGTTGGAAACATGGGTGTTTCTTTCAACATCTTTAAACAACCCTTATTCAGGGACCTTTTGTGCGGGATGGGCAACTCAACCTGAAGAAAATTCTAACTGGGCCCCACCTGCAAGGTCATGCGCTGTTTATCTTGATATGAGATCACCATGTCGCGCACATATGGTTGTGATGCCTGGTGTACCCTTATCAGACGGGTAGTCATGATGGGTATACTGGGCTTCATATATTTTACCCCAGTGTCACTTTGATGTCATACATTGCTCTCTCACTCAACAACGAAAATAATAATAATAATAATAATCACACGATCACGTGACCATCAGATGTAGTTACACATCGCTGGTCACAATGCGTTTGCATTGTTTTAGCCTTCGAATGACGCCACCCCGCTGGATAAGTGGCATCATTTGAAAACTAAAACGATCCAAAGGGCATTGTGACCAGCGATGTATAACAACATCTGATAGTCTGGCTGATGCTGTGATACAGTGATATATCACGTGGCTTGCCTGTAGTTTGGGTGGAGAAGCCTATCAAATGATTATTAATATTCAGCAATTAAGAGCAACTGAAAGCAAAACATCTTTGCTTATTTACAGAGTATTTCATTTCATTTATTACATCATTTATATCATGTTATTATATTATAGACACAGGCGTAGGTAAGAAGTTTGCTTCCCAACCCCACGGTTCTGAGTTCAGTCCCACCGTGTGGCAACCGGGGGCAAGTGTCTTTTACTAAACCCCCAGGCTGGCCAAAGCCTTGTCAGTGGATTTGGTAGAGGGGAAACTGGTACTCAGTGACACTAATGTAGTATTCAGTGACCCAGCAGTGGCACTGTTACATACGTAGTAGTGGTACTCTGTGACGCAACAGTTGTACTTTGTGATATGGATGTGGTTCTCAGTGGTACGCATGCAGTACTCTATGCTGTGACACAGTAGTGGTACTCTGTGACATGGGTGTGGTACTCTGTGACATGGATGCAGTACTCTATGACATGGTTGTGATACTCTGAGGCATGAATGTGGCAATCTGTAACATGGAAGTGGTACTGTGTGCCATGGATGAAGTACTCTGTGACACGAATGCAGTACTCTGTGATATGGTATTCTGGAGCATGGATGTGGTACTGTGTACATGGACATGGTACCCTGTGACATGGATGTGATACTCTGAGGTATTGATGTGGCAATCTGTAACATGGATGTGGTACTCTGTGGAATAGATGTGGTACTCTGTAACACAACAGTGGTACTCTATGATTCTGTACTCCATGACATTGACCTCTGCTACTGCACATAGGTATTACCCCACATTGCCAGTCAATGCACTTCTTCACATGGTGGGGGGACAAGAGAAGGGAGGGGAGTACAGCAGGGCAGTATGGACATGATGGAGGTGGGGTGGGGGATAGAACACCACAACCTCCACAGCCACCACCACCACCACCACCACCATCAACATCATCTTCACCTCCTCATCAAAGCAACCTATCACCCTTATTTGGTATTTTAACTTTTTATTCATTTCTACCCCCACCACCACCACCACCACTACTACCCCACACCACCACACCACCACCACCACCACCACTCCACCCCCCACCACCACCCACCACCACCACCACTACACCCCACCACCCCACACCACCACCACCCCACCACCACACCACTACCACCCCACCACCACCACCCCACCACCACACCACTACCACCCCACCACCCCCCACCACCACCACCACCACACACCACCACCACTACCACCACCACCACTACCACCACACCACCACCACTACCACCCCACCACCACCACTACTACCCCACCACCACCACCCACCACCACCACCCCACCACCACCCCACCACCACCACCACTCCACCCCACCCCTAGTCAACACCATTGTGCATTGGCAATGGAACTGTCATAACAGAGCTATCTTGACACATGCACACACGACACACGCATGCACACACACACACACACATACGCACACACATGCACACATACACTTTCTCACACATGCATCAACAAACATTCTTGTGCACACATATGCACTTGAACTCACAAGCACACACACACATGCATGTACATATGCACTTTCTTTCACACACATGCATACACATAAACACATACATATATACACATTTTCACACACACACACGCACATACACTCTCTGGTATGCATATGCACACATTGACAAGCACTCACACACACACACACACACACATAAACCTACACTCTTACACACACATGCATGTACATTCACCCTCACACACACACACACACACACGCACATTCAAATGCATGCATATACTCACACACACACACACCTGCATGCACATACACTGTCACACACACACACACACACACACACACACACACACACTCACACACACACACACACACATTCAAATGCATGCATATACTCTCACACACACACACCTGCATGCACATACACTGTCACACACACACACACACACACACACACACACGCACTCACACACACACACTCACAAACACACACACACATTCAAATGCATGCATATACTCACACACACACACCTGCATGCACATACACTGTCACACACACACACACACACACACACACGCACTCACACACACACACTCACAAACACACACACACATTCAAATGCATGCATATACTCTCACACACACACACCTGCATGCACATACACTGTCACACACACACACACACACACACACACACACACGCACTCACACACACACACTCACAAACACACACACACATTCAAATGCATGCATATACTCTCACACACACACACCTGCATGCACTGTCACACACATACACACACACACTCACACACACACACTCCCAAACACGCACGTACACATATCCTATAGACACACTCTCACAGCATGTATGTTACAATAACCAATCCGACCAAAAAATCGTCTGCTAGAAATAACAGCCAAATCTCCATCAACTTACAACCTACCATCTTTATTTTATCGACCCCGAAAGGATGAAAGGTAAACTCGACCTCAGCAGAATTTGAACCCAGAACATAAATCGGAAGAAATCCTGCAAAGCATTTTGTCCTGCGTTTTAATGAATCTGCTAGCTTACAGCCTTTACAATAATAATAATAATAATAATAATAGGGTTACTCGATCTGAAGAAAATTCTAACTGGGCCCCACCTGCAAGGTCATGTGCTGTTTATCTTGATATGAGATCACCATGTTGTGCACATATGGTTGTGATGCATGTGCCTGGTGTACCCTTATCAGACGGGTAGTCATGATGGGTATACTGGGCTTCGTATATTTTACCCCAGTGTCACTTTGATGGCATGCTCTGCTCGCTCACTCAATAATAATAATAATAATAAATAATAATTGGTATAAAAGGTGGGCTACAGCAAATATTCTGCTCAATACCACAGATTTGCTTGTCAGTTGTTTGACCTTAACCAGTTGAGCAGGTCCCTTTGTGGCTGATGATATGTGCATCTCTGATCACGAGCAGGATTTGTCGGGGAGCATCATAGCCATGTGTTGAGAGGAATTCTTTGGAATTTGGATAATTCACCTCCAAAAACATGGGTATTTCATTCAACATCCTTAAACAACCCTTATTCAGGGACCATGGCTTCTGATCTTAACTGATTGGAAGTGTTATCATGTACATTGTTTTGTCTTGGTATAAAAGATTGGCTACAGCAAATATTCTGCTCAATACTACAGATTTGCTTGTCAGTTGTTTGACCTTAACCAGTTGAGCATGTCCCTTAGTGGCTGACGGTATGTGCATCTCTGATCATGAGCAGAAGTAGTGGGAGAGCATCATAGCCATGTGTTGAGAGGAATTCTTAGAGGTTTGGATAATTCACCTCTGGAAACATGTGTGTTTCGTTCAACATCCTTAAACAATCCTTATTCAGGGACCTTTTGTGCGGGATGGGCCACTCAACCTGAAGAAAATTCTAACTGGGCCCCACCTGCAAGGTCATGTGCTGTTTATCTTGATATGAGATCACCATGTCGCGCACATATGGTTGTGATGCATGTGCCTGATGTACCTTTATCAGACGGGTAGTCATGATGGGTATATTGGGCTTCGTATATTTTACCCCAGTGTTACTTTGATGTCATACATTGCTTTCTCACACAATAACAACAACAACAAAAATAATAATAATAATCACATGATCACGTGACCATCAGATGTAGTTACACATCGCTGGTCACAATGCGTTCGCATTGTTTTAGCCTTCGAACGACGCCACCCCGCAGGCTATGCGAGCAGGCCAACAGAAGAAAGAGTGGTGAAAAAGTACAGCAGGGATCACCACCCCCTGCCGGAGCCTCGTGTAGCTTTTATGTGTTTTAGCTCAATAAACACTCACAACGCCCGGTCTGGGAATCGAAACCGCGATCCTACGACCGCGAGTCCGCTGCCCTAACCACTGGGCCATTGTGCCTCAACAATAATAATAATAATCCTTTCTATTATAGGCACAAATCCTGAGTCAATTATATCGACCCCAGTGTTTCACTGGTACTTAATTTATCAACCCCTTAATGATGGAAGGCAAAGTCAACTTCAGTGAAATTTGAACTCAGAACATAAAGAAAGATGAAATGCTGCTAAGTATTTCATCCAGCAGGCTAATGATTCTGTCTGCTCGTTATTCTTTTCTTTTTATTCTTTTACTTGTTTCAGTCATTTGACTGCGGCCATGCTGGAGTACCGCCTTTAGTCGAGCAAATCGACCCCAGGCCTTATTACTCTTTTACTTGTTTCAGTCATTTGACTGTGGCCATGCTGGAGGACCGCCTTTAGTCAAGCAACTCGACCCCGGGACTTATTCTTTTTGTAAGCCCAGTACTTATTCTATCGGTCTCTTTTGCCGAACCGCTAAGTGACGGGGACGTAAACACACCAGCATCGGTTGTCAAGCAATGCTAGGGGGACAAACACAGACACACAAACATACACACACACACTTATATAAATATATATATACATATATACGACAGGCTTCTTTCAGTTTCCGTCTACCTAATCCACTCACAAGGCATTGGTCGGCCCGGGGCTATAGCAGAAGACACTTGCCCAAGATGCCACGCAGTGGGACTGAACCCGGAACCATGTGGTTGGTTTGCAAGCTACTTACCACTCAGCCACTCCTGCGCCTATGTATATATACATATATACGACAGGCTTCTTTCAGTTTCCGTCTACCAAATCCACTCACAAGGCATTGGTCGGCCCGGGGCTATAGTAGAAGACACTTGCCCAAGATGCCACGCAGTGGGACTGAACCGGGTTAGCAAGCTACTTACCACACAGCCACTCCTGCGCCTATTACCTTTAATTAATTGATAATCATGTAAATTAAAACCAGGAATGTGTTTATTAGTGTCGTAATGAACCTCCTGAGGTGCAACATGACTTGCATAAAACTGGTGCAAAACAGCAGCTGCTCTTGATATTGCTGGTGGAGGATGTTAAACTTGTAAGGACTGACTGTTGCATTACGCTAAGTGCTGCTGTATGACCCAGCTTGTGATGCTGACATGAATGAAACAGAGCATCACGGTCACTGTTGAGTGCTCCTTACATGATACAGGTACAGGTATGACAGAAACAAGTGTCTTCCTAAGATGATAAATTAAGGTCTAATTTGCATGTAACCTGCTAGACATAGCAGCTAGACAGTGCCTCTAAAGCATGCTTTAGCTTCATGTAAAAGAAGGATACATTATAGTGTTAGAGACACAGTGTATGAAAAACTGGAAGTGATGGTCATAGCTGGGACCTCTCTTATTATACATAGGTCGCATGGCGGTGAGCTGGCAGAATCGTTAGCACGCCGGGTCGAAATGCTTTGCGGTATTTCGTCTGCCGTTACGCTCTGAGTTCAAATTCCGCCGAGGTCGACTTTGCCTTTCATCCTTTTGGGGTTAATAAATAAAGTACCAGTTTCGCACTGGGGTCGATGTAATCGGCTTAATCCGTTTGTCTGTCCTTGTTTGTCCCCTCTATGTTTAGCCCCTTGTGGGTAGTAAAGAAATATATACATAGGTCGCATAGGTCAGTGCTTGCTCAGGGCTAAACAACTTAGACTTCAAAAATAACATATCTCTCTCCATCTCTCTCTCTTTTTCTCTCCCAAATTCTCTCTCCATCTCTCTCTCCCTCTCTCTCTCTTTTTCTCTCCCAAACTCTCTCTCCATCTCTCTCTCTTTTCTCTCCCAAACTCTCTCTCCATCTCTCTCTCCATCTCTCTCTCTTTCTCTCTCCCAAATTCTCTCTCCATCTCTCTCTCCCTCTCTCTCTCTTTTTCTCTCCCAAACTCTCTCTCCATCTCTCTCTCCCTCTCTCTCTCTTTTTCTCTCCCAAACTCTCTCTCCATCTCTCTCTCCATCTCTCTCTCTTTTTCTCTCCCAAACTCTCTCTCCATGTCGTCATCAGTCACGAGGAATTAAGATTATATTTTGTTGCTTGCCAAAACATTGCATCCTTTTACAACCTCCATGCTTCCTGAAATTCGCCAACACTACACCCAATATCCACCCCTCCATGCGCATGCACACACATGTATATCATGACTCATACACTGTTCACTTCCCTGACTTTTGTACAAAATTCTATGTACCGTACGTGTATACACCTTTGATGCGACGTAGTGCACCTGAGCACAAAACAAGATTTCATTATTATTATTTTTATTTTTGTCTCAATCGCCGTCTCTCTATCCATCTCTCTATTCCTCTATCTCTTTTTTTCTTTCTCTCCCTCTATCTCTGTCTCTTTCACTTGTTTCAGCCATTTGACTGTGGCCTATGCTGGAGCACCGCTTTTAGTCAAGCAAATCGACCTCAGGACTTATTCCTTCTAAGCCTAGTACTTATTCTCTTATTCTATCTGTCTGTTTTGCTGAACCGCTAAGTTATGGGGACATAAACACACCAACACCGGTTGTCAGGTGATTTGGGGAGACAAACACAAACACACAAACATATACGCACACACATACATACATATATATATATATATATATAATTATATATAATATATATATATATATATATATATATATATAATATATATATATATATATATATATATACACATATATACACACACATATATACGATGGGCTTCTTTCAATTTCCGTCTACCAGATGCACTTACAAGGCTTTAGTTGGCCTGAGGTTATAGCAGAAGACACTTGCCCAAGGTGCCATGCAGTGGGACTGAACCTAGAACCACGTGGTTGGTAAGCAAGCTACTTACCACACAGCCACTCCTACCATATTTTTGTCTCTCTCTCTATCTCTTTATCTTTCCCCATTTCTCTCCCCTTTTCCCTATCTCTTTCTATCTCTCTTTCCACTTTTCTATCCCTCTCTGTCTCTCTCTTCATCTCTTTCTCTATCCATTGCTCTCTCCCTCCCTCTGCCTCTCTCCATTTCTCTGTCTCCATCTGTTTTCTTACTTTGTCTTTCTCTCCCCCTCTCTCTCTCTATCCCTAAAGTGTCCCCTAAACATGCATCCTTCCAGATCTGACTACGTCACTTTTTCTCTCCATTCTCCAGAACAATCGGAAGACATCATGAACGGCAACAGTGGATCCTGGGTGGCACCAGCCTCTGACTTTGCCCACAAATCAATCAACCCAATACGACGCCTGGTCGATACTATGAAACTGGTGCCCAACAAGGACAAAGATAAGATTGTACTGACCATTGGTAAGTGTTGTTACTGTTGTTGTTGTTACTGTTGTTCTTTCTCCTTCCTCTTCTTCTTCTTCTTCTTCTTCTTCCGCTTCTTCTTCTTCTTCTCCGTTTTCCTACTTCTCTTCTTCTTCCTTATTCTCCCTCCTTTCTCCTCTCCTCATCCTCCTTCCTTCTTCTTCTTCTTCGTTTCTCCTCCTCCTTCTTTCCTCCTAATTTTCTTCCGCTTCTTCTTTCGCTCTTCTTCCGCTTCTTCTTCCGCTTCTTTCTTCCGCTTCCTTCGTTTCTTCTTCCCCTCTTCTCTTATTCTTCTTCTTCTTCTTCCTTTCTTCTCTCTTCTCTTCTCCTCCTTCTCCTTCTCCTCCCCTCCTTTCCTTCTTCTTCTTCTTCCAGCCAGGACTCACACGATTAGCCACAAAGATAATCATTTTAATTCGAGCCTACTCTAAGCTACTAAGAGTGTGTGGCAACTTGAAGATCCACCCACCACACGCACAATAGACGGGCGCGAAAGCTACGTTGTTATCCTCATTCCATAAACGGTGGCTTTTTAACGGGTGGAGAGCTGAACCATCCTGGGGTACAGAGGATTCGTAATCTAGACTAGGGTCTGAAAGTTCACCACACCATAGTGGGTTACGCCATGGTTCCTCTGGTTTGTGGCAGAAGTAGGAAGAAAGAGTGAGAGAAAGTTGTGGTGAAAGAGTACAGTGAGGTTCACCACCACCACCACCCCGCCGGCGCCTCGTGGAGCTTGGGTGTTTTTTGCTCAATAAACACTCACAGTCCTCAGTCTGGGAATTGAAACTGCATTCTTACGACCGCGAGTCCTCTGCCCAAACCTCTGGGCCATTGCACCTCCACACTGCTGTTGTTGTTGTTGTTGTTGTTTAGATCGAGTTCACTCCTGATTAACCCTCTAACATTTTAAGAATGACATGGTCGGGTAGGTGTGAGAAACAGGATCTGGCCAGTTTGAACATAAAATAGTTCCAATGTTTGGGCTTGATATAACTGATATGGCTGGTATGACAGGTTACTCTGTCAAACGTAAAGCTTATTTATTGTTTTGAATTAATCATGTATTAATTATCTCACATTTTTGAGATTTCAATGATGGAATTGTTTATTTTTAGAATGGCATTGTAAGGTAGGTGTGAGAGGCAGGATCTGACCAGTTTATCATCATCATCATCATCATCATCATTTAATTCCGTTGTCCATGTTGGCATAGGTTGGGCTGTTTGACCAGGGCTGGTAAACTGAGGGGCTGCACCAGACTCCAGTCTGATTTGGCATGGTGTCTACAGCTTGATGCCTTTCCTAATGCCAACCACTCCGAGAGTGTAATGGGTGCCTTTACATGCCACAAGTATTGATCACTTTGCATCTGTAACGCCCAGTGCTCGAATGGTGCTTGTTACGTGCCACCAGCAATGGTGCCTTTTTTGTGACACCGGTATCAGCCACATTGCCTCTGTGAGGCCCAACACTCAAATGTTGCTTTTTACATACTATGGACACAGGTGCCTATATATTTCTAGAATGACATTGTAGGATAGGTATGAGAGGCTGGACCTGGCCAGTTTGACCATAAAACAAGTAGAATATTTAGGCCAGAGATGGTTGGTTTAAATGCTACAGGTTTCAACCATTTGTATTCCGCTTAGTCTTTCAGATGTAATACTTTTTTTTTTTACTTGTTTCAGTCATTTGACTGCGGCCATGCTGGAGCACCGCCTTTAGTCGAGCAACTTGACCCCGGGACTTATTCTTTGTAAGCCCAGTACTTATTCTATCGGTCTCTTTTGCCGAACCACTAAGTGACAGGGACATAAACACACCAGCATTGGTTGTCAAGCAATGCTAGGGGGGACAAACACAGACACGCAAACACACACACATACACATACATATACATATATATATACATATATACGACGGGCTTCTTTCAGTTTCCGTCTACCAAATCCACTCACAAGGCTTTGGTCGTCCAAAGGCCATAGTAGGCCATAGTAGAAGACACTTGCCCAAGGTGCCACGCAGTGGGACTGAACCCGGAACCATGTGGTTGGTAAACAAGTTACTTACCACACAGCCACTCCTGCGACCTATTTATTCATTGTTCTAAATTAATCATGCATTATCTTGTAACTGAGATTTCAATGATAGGATTGTTTATTTTTAGAATGGCATTGTAGGGAAGGTATGAGAGGCTGGATCTGGTCAGTTTGAACATAAGATATGTAGAATATTTGGAGCAGTTATGGCCAGTTTAAAACCTTGGCGGAATTTGAACTCAGAACGTAACGGCAGATGAAATACCTATTTCTTTATTACCCACAAGGGGCTAAACACAGAGAGGACAAATAAGGACAGACAAAGAGATTAAGTCGATTATATCGATCCCAGTGCGTAGCTGGTACTTATTTAATTGACCCCGAAAGGATGAAAGGCAAAGTCGACATCAGCGGAATTTGAACTCAGAACGTAGCAGCAGACAAAATACCGCTTAGCATTTCATCCGGCGTGCTAATGTTTCTGCCATCTCGCCACTTTAACTATGAAATGGGAGAATGACCAACAAAATTGGGCTTTGTGGGCATTAAGGAGAGGGATCAGGTTAAGAATTTAGTTTGTGAAAGGGTGTAATATGATATTTATGATCAATAACCCGGGTGAAATAGGAATCAGCTATACCCCGGTTCTTTGATAGGCTAGGGGTGGGGTGTAGGGGATATTTTATTATACTAGACTTAGAAAAGTAGGTAGCTGGGAGAGGACCAAAGATAAAATAAGGATAAAGAAAAGTAAAAAGTAAAAAGTGAAGAAATATATATATATATTAACTGAAAGAAGCCCGATGCAAAGATGACCTTATTGTACCTGCGCACTTCATCTGTGAAATTTTATCTAGTGACATCTGATAACTTTCTCACACACACACATAAATGCATCCACATGATTACATAGACACACACACATGCATATATATATATATATACATATGTACACAAACATATCTATTTATATTTATACCAGTCAAACCTTCCCTCTGTCCCACCGCCTCCTTCCCAGTAATGTTGTTTACATTGTGCTCCTGTGTGACCTGTACATCGAGGAACACAGACAAAGCGGTTTGACAAATGGGCATCAATAAATTCTAGAAATACACAAAAATATCATCATCTTTATCCCACCCATCCCAACAAAAAAATATCCATTATATAATATCCACAAAAATAAAGCAAAAAACATACTTAAAAATGGACAAACTAAAAAACGAAAATAATTAGAGTGGCTGTGTGGTAAGTAGCTTGCTAACCAACCACATGGTTCCGGGTTCAGTCCCACTGCGTGGCATCTTGGGCAAGTGTCTTCTACTATAGCCCCGGGCCGACCAATGCCTTGTGAGTGGATTTGGTAGACGGAAACTGAAAGAAGCCGTCGTATATTATATATATATATATATATATATATATATATATATATATATTGTGTGTGTAGGTGTGTATGTGTGTATGTCCCCCTAGCATTGCTTGACAACCGATGCTGGTGTGTTTACGTCCCCGTCACTTAGCGGTTCGGCAAAAGAGACCGATAGAATAAGTACTGGGCTTACAAAGAATAAGTCTCGGGGTCGATTTGCTCAACTGAAGGTGGTGCTCCAGCATGGCCGCAGTCAAAATGACTGAAACAAGTAAAGGAGTAAAAGAGTAAAGTAGGTTTAATATACTCTTTTATAAATAACTTAATTGCATCTGACAAAGACTGAGGCAAACCCATTAACCCCACCTTATTAGGCCCTTTACATAACTGAAAATATCTTAAACCTTTTCGCTCCAATAACGTAAAAAAAGCAACCGCCAATAATGCAGAAATACATGCAACCCTATACACCCTCTAATATGTTTGTTGTGGTTCACTAAAAAAAACCCTTGAAAGTGGTGCCCTAGCATGGCCTCAGTCCATTGACTGAAACTAGCCAGAAATGTTGACACACTACGGCAGAAATTGTATTAACCTCAATAGACGCCATTGATTGGTTGAAATTGCCGAAATGCACGAAATTAAAAAACTAATAGCTTACAAACTACAGAATTTTCTCAAGAAAGCCAACAGAAAAAGATGTTTTATAAACACATTCTACCAGTATACGAAGTTTAAAAGTGTTTAATTACAAAGAAATTATTTTAAAAATCTGCCGGTCAAAGCAAAAAGATCCAAAGAACAAAAGAGTAACACACACACACACACACACACACACACATATATATATATATACTCATACTAGATGCTGAGGTCTCTTTTTTGAGACTCCAGGTAGCCATATACTCCCTCTCCTCTCAGTCATGGTCAGGCCATTGCTAACTAAACCGGCTTCCCTCTTGGGTCAGCTTGCTGGATCTTGGAGGAGGGTGTGAGGGCACCCATCAGAACTAAAAACAAGATCTGTTCAAACAAAAGCACAGGAGCACTGTCCTTGTCCCTCACCACACCAAACTAAGACCCCAACGGTGGATCCAGCAGAGGAAGCTAGATTTCCAAACTCAACAATTGATCCTAGCAGGAGAGGGCAATGCTAGATGAACTGGCTTGAAAGGCAGAACTCTAATGATATTGGGGCTAGTGCCATTCTGTCGCAACCCATCTTTGGGACCTCACATGTCACTCTAGGTAGTGCCACTGCAGAAGGATATTGGCAGAAGTGTGTGGGGACCCTTTTAGCAAGGAGATCTTCACCATAAACAAATTCACACCATTGGCTGTTTTTTTTTTTGTTCCAACTTTTCTTTTGCACCCCTTTTTTTTTAATCCTTTTTAGAAAAGCCCAACAGCAATGGGGTAAGGATGGTTGGAGCAGGCTTAGTGAAACTAGAAGCTATTAGTCCGGACCTGCATGTTGACAGCAAATGCAAAATAGTCGCCTTCCTGAGACCTGGTAACAATCCAGGGACTCGGTCCTACATCTGAGACTCGACAGGCCTATTTGGGAACACCACTGCTTACCCTGAATGGGGAAGGCCCTAGATATATCCATACAAATAAACATATAAACACATACTTACACATATATATATGTGTGCACACACACACACACACTGGTGGATACCCACATGTACATACATAAACACATACACACATACATACATATGTGCGTGAGAAGACCCGGCAGGACAAGTGAGACCATAACCCATGGCCTTCTACATGGGATGGAGCCAGCCTACGTATGCATACCTTCCCTTCTTGGGACACAAAACTCTACTTATGAAGACCTGTTGAGGCAAGTGAGGATCAGAATCGAAATCGATCAATGGAAATTGCAGATGAGTTACCAGTGCCGGTGGCATGTAAGAGAACCATCCGTTCATGACCGTTGCCAGCGCCGCCCCGACTGGCCTCGTGCTGGTGGCACGTAAAAAGCACCATCCATTCGTGGCCGTTTGCCAGCTCTGTCTGGCACCTGTGCGGGTGGCACGTAAAAAGCACCATCCGTTCGTGGCCGTTTGCCAGCTCTGTCGGGCACCTGTGCGGGTGGCACGTAAAAAGCACCATCCGTTCGTGGCCGTTTGCCAGCTCTGTCTGGCACCTGTGCGGGGGGTGGTGGCACGTAAAAAGCACCATCCGTTCGTGGCGTTTGCCAGCTCTGTCTGGCACCTGTGCGGGTGGCACGTAAAAAGCACCATCGTTCGTGGCGCGTTGCCAGCCTCTGTCTGGCACCTTGCGGTGACGTAAAAAAGCACCATCCGTTCGTGGCCGTTTGCCAGCTCTGTCTGGCACCTGTGCGGGTGGCACGTAAAAAGCACCCACTACACTCACGGAGTGGTTTGCGTTAGGAAGGGCATCCAGCCGTAGAAACACTGCCAGATCTGACTGGGCCTGATGAAGCCTTCTGGCTTCACAGACCCCAGTTGAACCGTCCAACCCATGCTAGCATGGAAAGCGAACGCTAAACGATGATGATGATGATGACGATGATGATATACACATATACACTTAAACATAAATATTCACATACATGCACACTGGAACATCCGTAAACACATACACATTACAGACACACATATACATGCACACATATACATATGTATGTATATACATAATCATATACATAGATACATACTTCGACATATAAACACATATACACACATAAACATATATATACATATACACACCTAGACATGCGCAAATAGACACACACACATACATAAATGCATACACATATACGCATACAAAACATACATACTCACACATATACATTTAAGCACATACACGCATAAACACAGACACTGGTATGCATACACACACACGTGCGTGCACACACACACACACACATGCATATACACACACCACACTGTCCCACATATGTTTCAGCATACAGCCAACTTTATCAATAACAAACTTGTTTATATAATTATCACAGTATGTGTGGTGGTGGTGGTGGTGGTGGTGGTAGTGGTGGGGAGTGGATTAGATGGGAGGGGCGTGTGGCGGGGTAACAGTTGTTGATATTTTCGTTGTTGTTGTAAAGCTCCCATGACCATCCCCCCCGACAATTCTTATTTCTTTATTGCCCACCAGGGGGCTAAACATAGAGGGGACAAACAAGGACAAACAAGGGGATTTAAGTCGATTACATCGACCCCAGTGCGTAACTGGTACTTAATTTATCGACCCCGAAAGGATGAAAGGCAAAGTCGACCTCGGCGGAATTTGAACTCAGAACGTAAAGACAGATGAAATACCTCTTTCTTTACTACCCGCAAGGGGCTAAACACAGAGGGCACAAACAAGGACAGACAAACGGATTAAGTCGATTACATCGACCCCAGTGCGTAACTGGTACTTAATTTATCGACCCTGAAGGAATGAAAAGCAAAGTCGACCTCGGCGGAATTTGAACTCATAACGTAAAGACAGATGAAATACCTATTTCTTTACTACCCACAAGGGGCTAAACACAGAGAGAGGACAAACAAGGACAGACAAACGGATTAAGTCGATTACATCGACCCCAGTGCGTAACTGGTACTTAATTTATCGACCCCGAAAGAATGAAAGGCAAAGTCGACCTTGGCGGAATTTGAACTCAGAACGTAACGGCAGGCGAAATACGGCTACGCATTTTGCCCGGCGTGCTAACGTTTCTGCCAGCTCGCCGCCTTCTGTGCATAATTGATGCCCGTCAGAGCAACTTCACCAAAGCACTTCACACAAGAATCTATGTTGTATGGTATTTGATATACCTGTACTTTGTCTAGATCACACAAATACATGTCACTTGCCAATCCGAGTTACCTTTCTTAGCTCATTTCATGGCTGTGTGGTAAGAAACTTACTTCCCAACCACATGGTTCCAGACAAGGCGGCGCTGGCATCGGCCACGTTCGGATGGTGCTTTTTACATGCCACCAGCACCGGTATCACAACTATAGACATAAATAATATAATGTAATACATGTGTGTGTATAGGCGTAGGAGTCGCTGTGTG
Source organism: Octopus sinensis (assembly GCF_006345805.1). Lineage (NCBI taxonomy): Eukaryota > Metazoa > Mollusca > Cephalopoda > Octopoda > Octopodidae > Octopus > Octopus sinensis. The sequence goes on from NC_043025.1 coordinate 8,301,495, forward strand.
GTAAGTAGCATGCTAACCAACCACATGGTTCTGGGTTCAGTCCCACTGCGTGGCATCTTGGGCAAGTGTCTTCTGCTATAGCCCCGGGCCGACCAATGCCTTGTAAGTGGATTTGGTAGACGGAAACTGAAAAGAAACCTGTCGTATATATGTATATATATATATGTGTGTGTGTTTGTGTGTCTGTGGTTGTCCCCCTAGCATTGCTTGACAACCGATGCTGGTGTGTTTACGTCCCCGTCACTTAGCGGTTCGGCAAAAGAGACCGATAGAATAAGTACTGGGCTTACAAAGAATAAGTCCCGGGGTCGATTTGCTCTACTAAAGGCGGTGCTCTAGCATGGCCGCAGTCAAATGACTGAAACAAGTAAAAAGAGATAAAAAGAGTAAAAAAGATATACATTCAAAATGTGACCGCGTGTGTACCATTGTCGATATTTTTCCCTCTGTCTTCCCTTCTCTGGATCTTTCCTTCTCTTATGTTTCCAACGAAGAGCTCCGCTCAAAACGTTAAACCCTCCTTCTTCCCATCCTTCCTGAGCATCCAATAATACTATATTTATTCCATGTCCTCGCATTGTTGTGTTTTCTCTTTGTGTTTTCATGTTTGGATTAACTATATATATATATATATATATATATATATGGGTATAGGATGTCACCAATGGTGCAAATAACATATACATGAGAGTTAGATACAAGAAGTGGACAGTATTTAAAGGGCAAAAATGAATGAAATACATAAACAATGAGAAAAAATGGAAAACAGGACCAGTTAACACAGAAAAAGGACCCTTCGTCAGTTGTCAGCTGTCTATCTTCTCCTCATTTTGAGCATTCAAATGACAATTTGAGTCTTCAAAGACAATTGCTCCCATAAATACTAAAATAAAATTTAGGATTTATGGAGGGTCAAAGTTGAGAACAAAAACATAACAGTAGGGACATACAAGGATGCCAAATTAAAATATACATGGAGGGTCGTTAGACAGGAATGAAAGGAGAATAGTGAATGTTGGGAAAAGCATTTTTTTGAAAAGAGAAAAAATAGAAGAGAGGGAGAGAGTAAAAACGTCCAGTTGTTCAGACTTCTGAGCAGGAAAAGAAATATGGTCATGTGAGGAAAAGAAAGATGGACAATGGTCACATGTGAGCAACGAGAGAGAAAGGGAGAGAGGGGAAAGAGAGAGAGAGAGACAGATAGAAAAAGGTGAAGGAAGGAGGGGGAGAAAGGGAGTTAGAAAAGGATGGAGGAAGAAGGAAGCGAAGATGAGAAGAAGAAAATAGTACAGAGGCGCACAAAAAATGGGTGCACTTCATATGTATGTGTGTGTGTATATATATATATATATATATCTGTGTGTATGTCTGTGTGTTCTTTTATTCTTTTATTTGTTTCAGTCATTTGACTGCGACCATGCTGGAGCACCACCTTTTGTTGAGCAAATCGACTCCCAGGACTTATTGTTTGTAAGCCTAGTACTTATTTTCTTGGTCTCTTCTGCCAAACCACTAAGTTATGGGGACATAAACACACCAGCGTTGGTTGTCAAGCGATGATAGGGAGACAAACACAGACACATACTTACATACACACACACATACACACACACACACACACACATATATATATA
>NC_043025.1:8310628-8338128 GCF_006345805.1 Octopus sinensis
CTGGTTCTCGTGCTGGTGGTACGCAATAAGCACCATTCATGCATGAGCAAATTGACCCCAGGACTTATTCTTTGTAACCCTAGTACATATTTTATCGGTCTCTTTCGCCGAACCGCTAAGTTACAGGTGCGTAAACACACCAGTATTGTTTGTCAAGCGATGTTGTGGGGACAAACACAGACACACTAACATAGACACACACACATACATATAATATATATGACGGGCTTCTTTCAGTTTCCATCTACCAAATCCACTCACATGGCTTTGGTCGGCCCGAGGCTATAGTAGAAGACACTTGCCCAAGGTGCCACACAGTGGGACTGAACCCGGAACCTTGTGGTTTGTAAGCAAGCTACTTACCACACAACCACTCCTAACGCCTATATCATATATATAATATATATATAATATATGAATTTGTTTTTTACCCACAAGGTTTGGAATGTGCAAGAAAAGCCGTTGCTGCTTATGAATCTAACCCTTCCTTTCCCGTTGATGCAAAGGTAAGATGGAGATGTTTCTTTTTTCTGTTTACATTATTATAAAATATTCGAATGTAATAGTGGCCATCACTCCTATGGGAAAGGAATGAGATGAGGACTGTTGATTTTGATGAGGTTGATTGAGGATTAGTTCAGCTGTTTCATATTGTTGCACCTTTCTGCCACTTATTTCTCTTCCTTGTTGCCATCTATCTCCTTCTTCTTCTGTCTCCCCCTCGCTCCCTTTCTCTCTCTCTCTCCTCTCTACCCCTCCCTCTTTTTCTCCCTTGCTCTGTCCATCTCACCATCTCTCTCCTTCTCCCTCCCACTCCTCTCTCTTACTTTAAATCTCTCTCCTCTCTCTCCTCCTCTCTCCTACTCCCTATCTCTCCCTCTCACTACGTCTGTCTCACACTACCTCTCCCTACCTCTCCTTTTCTGTCCTTTTTTTCCCATATCTCTTCATCTTTCCCTCTTTCTTGCTCTGTTTTTCTTTCTCCTTTCTGTTTTTTATTTTACTTCTATTTCTATTTCTTTTCCTCTCTCACCCCAACTCTCACTCTCTGAGAAATGATGGAAGATGAAGAAAAACAAAGACACATACATAAGTTTGTGTTGTTTTATTTTTGCAATTAGGCAAAGGTGGTGAAATGTGTACCATAGCTGATGTTTCTCAAAGTGTCTGCATATTTTAAATATATCTGATCTGGTGTTAAAGTAGATATTCATTGTTGTGTAAATTTTTGAGAAATTTTCATTCCTCTGTTTTGGAAAGATCACATCTTTTGTATTTATTGCTGCAAAGCCAAAAATACTCAATAATTTTCCATTTGATGTCACAGTTAGACACTTAATTACCAGATCTAGTCGCCTAATTTTGTCACTTTTCTATTTTCCGTAAATCTAAAAGATGTATGATTTTTAAACAGAAGTAAATGTGCTACTTGGTCAACATTGCAGATAATTATTTCCAAAATACATTACTACAATCAAATCAATTCAAAATACATTAAACACTTCTTAGTATATAATTACAAAATTACATAACTAAATACGCTAGAGTACATAATTTTAAATCGGTTTCATTTCTTATTTGAGATATTGGATCTTTTCCTTTTGAACAGCAGTTTGTAACATAATTTCTAGTTAACTAAACACTTTTAAACTTCGTATACTGGTAGAATGTGTTTATAAAACATCTTTTTCTCTTGGTTTTATTGAGAAAATTCTATAGTTTGTAAGATATTTCGTCTGAAAATCCGAGCATTTCGGCAATTTTAACCAATCGATTACCTCCATTCAACTAAAATCATTTGCTGCGCCTAAAACTGAGACAACATCCTGTCAGTAACCCTCAACCTAACCCTAACCCTAAATTTTTTTTTTCTTAATTGTTAAATTAATTTAATTGTTACGCATGCTTTCTGCATATGTACGGAAAGCGTGTGTATAAAATTATAGAATTATTTTGTTTGTTAATTGTTTAAATTATTTTCCATTGCTTTCGGTTTTTTTTACACGCGTAACAATTAAATTAATTTAACAATTAAGAAAAAAAAATTAGGGTTAGGGTTAGGTTGAGGGTTAGTGACAGGATGTTGTCACAGTTTTAGACGCAGCAAATGATTTTAGCTCAAAAGAGAGCATAGGATTGGTTAAAATTCGAAAAATTAAACTACGTTAAACAAACAAATTACAATTTTCTCAAGAAAGCCAAGAGAAGAAAATGTTTTATTTTGACACATTCTACCAGTATACGAAGTTTTAAAGTGTTTATTTAACTAGAAATTGTCTGCTGTTCAAAAGGAAAAGATCCTCGATCTATTGCATTTCAATCTGCTTTAGAGTTTTGGTTTGTTGAAATTGCAGAAATTGAAGAAAAAAAACAACAAATATCTTACAAACTATAGAATTTTCTCAATAAAGCCAAGAGAAAAAGATGTTTTATAAACACATTCTACCAGTATATGAAGTTTTAAAGTGTTTAGTTAACTAGAAATTGTCTGCCATTCAAAAGGAAAAGATACTTCTTAGTATATAATTACAAAATTACATTACGAAATACGCTAAAGTACATAATTACAAACCGGTTTCATTTCTTATTGGAGATATTCATTGCGGCAGTGTTACTGTGCACATGAGTAATGGCTTGTTATACACACACACTCACACATATGTTTCCATATCAATTCTTTCCTTCTTTCCAACTTACAGGATGTGATTCTTACTAGTGGTTGCTCCAGTGCCATTGATCTCTGCATCACAGTTCTGGCCAATAAAGGTCAGAATATTCTTGTCCCACGACCTGGATTTTCCCTATATAAAACCGTTGCAAACTCTGTTGATATTGAAATCAAATTCTACAATCTATTGGTGAGTAACACTACAGAATATGTTGCATATATATTATTACCTCTGAGTCCGTGAGTGGTCTGTGACTATGTTTATATATGTATTTTTTCTCTTTTTATCTTTTACTTGTTTCAGTCATTGGAATACGGCCATACTTAGGCACTGCCGTTAAGAGTTTATTCAATGAAATCAACCCAGTACTTATTTTTTAAATCTGGTCCTTCGTCTCTCACTCTCTTTTGCTGAATTGCTAAGTTACAGCTATAACCATATGGAAATATTAAATTTTCTTCTGCTTCTTATATTTTCTGATTTTTCTGTTTTGCCATGATAGATCATTAGCTCCTACATGCACTTTTTCTCTCCTTTTTTCTCTCCTTGTTCCTCTCCTTGTTTTTTTCTGTGTATCTTTCTGTCGAAGAGCGTAGGCTCGAAACGTAAAAGACTTGTTCTATTTCTATTCCTGAGCGCTATACTAATACATTTGTTTGTTTGTACTCCACCTGCCTTCGTCTTTTGTTTATTTTCGTAAACTTTCCCCGTTATATATTTTATGTTTCTTTGAACTATTTTGTACCATGAATTTTTTAACAGTTTCACATCACCAGACAGAAAAGAAATGAGCAATATTCAACTTTCAAGCAATCATCATCATCACCATTGTCACCACAGTCATCATCATCATCATCATCACAACCATTATCATCATCATCATCATCATCACTATTATCATGATAGGCATGATATAATATACATATATATATTATATGATTATATATATATAAATATATAAATACTATATATATATATATACACACGCACACATACACTAAGTTAAGCACAGTTACTCGCCATACACACAAAAAAACGCACACGTACACACACACATACTACAACAAAACACACGATACATATACACGCACACACACATACCTCCCTGTTTCTGACCTGCCTTTCTGACTTGCTAGGGTACCCCTACACCACTCCTTAATTCTCCTACTGCCTGCTACTAGCCATTGTCCACCATACACACACACACACTCACACACACACACACACACACTCACACACACACACACTTGTCATCTCGCACACCTTTTTTACTATTCCTTCTTTGATATAGCTCTCTTGTTTTTAAAAACATTTTCCTCCTTTTTTACCACTTCCGTCTTTTAGTATGTGACCTCGTGAATACCACCGGCGATTTTTTTTCCTCTGTCCTACCGTCTCGGGATCTTTCCTTCTCCTTTGTTTCCGACGAAGAGCTCCGCTCGAAATGTCAAACCCTCCTTCTTCCCTTCTTTCCTGAGTGTCCAATAATACTTTATTTGTTCCACATCCTCGCGTTGTTGTCTTTTTGTTTTCTTGTTTGGATTAACTTTATATATATATATATATATATAATATATGCACACATATATATTGTATGTATATACAGCCAGAGAAATCTTGGGAAGCTGACCTCAGCCACTTGGAATCAACCATTGACGAGAATACTGTTGGCATTGTTATCATCAACCCATCCAACCCTTGTGGATCAGTTTACAGCAAGTCACACATCAAAGATATCCTGTCCATTGCATCCAAGTACCGTCTGCCCATCATAGCCGATGAGGTGTACCGTGACATTGTAAGTGAAATTTGATTTCTGTTCTTTCAATTTAAATGGGATATATATCTATGTATGTAAGCATGTATGTATGCATGTATGTATGTATGCATGTACAGGTATGTATATACACATACATGTCTATCTATCTATCTATCTATCTGTCTAACAATATATATATATTATATATATACATATATATATATATATATATATATATATCCCTCTCTCTCTCTCGGAGTGGCACTGAGCAGTTATACGCACACATACACACACGGCAGTAACTTCCACCTACCGAATTCAATGACAAAGCTTCGGTCGGCTCGGGGCTATAGTGGAAGACACCTACCCAAAGTGCCACGCAGTGGGACTGAACCCGAAACCATGTGGCTAGAAGCAAGCTCCCTAACCACACAGCCATGCCCGTGCCTATATATATATATATATATATATAAATATATATATATATATAAATATATATATATATATATATATATATATATATATATATATATATATATATATTATACTTTATTTTAAGCAGCAGAAAATTCAACAAAATCTGTTACTCTGAGTTTCTCGTTATATATATACATACAGGAGTTGGACAAAATAATGGAAACACCTTAAAATTTCAAACAGATTTATTTTAATATGGGGCAGGACTGCCCTTGGCAGTAATTACAGCTTGAATTCTATGAGGTATGGACTTGTACAAAGTTTGAATTGTTTCCAAAGTAATTTTTGTCCATTCTTCAGCCAAAACAGTCTCCAGTTCTTGTAGTGATGATGGTGGTGGATGTCGACTCCTTACTTGTTTTTCTAAAATGCATCATAAATGTTCAATAATATTGAGATCTGGGGACTGTGTTTGCCAATAAGATGTTCAACTTCACTAGAATGTTCCTCGTGCCATTCAGTAACAACTTTAGCTGTGTGAATTGGTGCATTATTATCTTGAAAGATTGCGTTTCCCTCCGGAAACAGGTCCACAACCATAGGATGAATTTGATCAGATAAAATGCTTAAACAGCCTTGACTATTAATTCTGCCATGAAAGGAAACCATTGGGCCAGCAGATTTCCAAGATATAGCCCCCCCCCCCTCATCATCACAGATCCTCCTCCATGTTTAACAGTTGGAAGAAGGAAGTCTGGGTCAAATGCTTCTTCTGTATTCTGTAGGTTTTTACTCCACTCTAAATGCTTTGCAATGTTTGTTTTTGAAAGTGGTGGTTTTCTGATTGCAGTCCTCCCATGAAATCCAGCTTTGTGAAAACTTGGTTCTTGAGGTGGTTATTAAGCTCTGATGTAATTTTGGGAGCTGTACTCTTGTGATCCTTTCTAACAATTCACATAAGAGTCTGACGGTCCCTTCTGAAAGTTTTAGTTTTCTTCCGGAGTTTTGTTTCAATGAGGAGGTTTTTATCCCTCTTTCTCAAAGGCTGTCATTACTTTTGAGAGAGTACTTCTTGATACACCAAACATTTCAGCTGTTTTTGTTACGCTAGCGCCAGCCATACGAGCACCAACAATTTGACCTCTTTGAAAGTCCGATAGATCTGTCATTTGAATGAATTCTAATTACCTTTCTCTGATGATATCTGAAAAGAAATAGCAATTTTAGCAAAACATATTAAGCAACACTAATAAGAAATTTTTAAAAAAGCATAAAAATAAACTAGCTTTTGGCAATTTTATAGGTATTTCAGAATTATGATGCCATGATGCTAAGTGTTTCCATTATTTTGTGCAACCCCTGTGTGTGTGTGTAATATATATATATATATATATATATATATATTATATATATATAGATAGATAGATAGATAGATAGATAGATAATAGATAGATAATAGTAGATAGATAGGTAGGTAGGTAGGTAGGTAGGTAGGTAGGTAGGTAGTAGATAGATAGATAGATAGATAGATAGATAATAGATAGATAGATAGATAGATAGATAGATAGATAGATAGATAGATAGATAGATAGATAGATAGATAGATAGATAGATAGATAGATGATAGATAGATAGATAGATAGATAGATAGATAGATAGATAGATAGATAGATAGATAGATAGATAGATAGATAGATAGATAGATAGATAGATAGATAGATAGATAGATAGATAGATAGATAGATAGATATAATAGATAGATAGATAGATAGATAGATAGATAGATAGATAGATAGATAGATGATAGATAGATAGATAGATAGATAGATAGATAGATAGATAGATAGATAGATAGATAGATAGATAGATAGATAGATAGATAGATAGATAGATAGATAGATAGATAGATAGATAGATAGATAGATAGATAGATAGATAGATAGATAGATAGATAGATAGATAGATAGATAGATAGATAGATAGATAGATAGATAGATGATAGATAGATAGATAGATAGATAGATAGATAGATAGATAGATAGATAGATAGATAGATAGATAGATAGATAGATAGATAGATAGATAGATAGATAGATAGATAGATAGATAGATAGATAGATAGATAGATAGATAGATAGATAGATAGATAGATAGATAGATAGATAGATAGATAGATAGATAGATAGATAGATAGATAGATAGATAGATAGATAGATAGATAGATAGATAGATAGATAGATAGATAGGTAGATAGATAGATAGATATATCATTGTTATTATGTTAAACTGTCGTAAGTCCAAATTTTGCCAAATGCATTTTTTTTTACAATATTTATTTTTGCTTGCAATAGCCGGTTCTTTTTGGTCAAACTATCATATCTCCAGTGGCTTAAGATGCCAAGATATCAAAATTTGTCACAGTGTAGTAGAACGGTTTTGCTATGGAATGGCAAAACTATTTTTTTCATTTTCTGAAAAAGCAACATTTTGGACTTACGACACTTTTACATAATAGCAACGATATATATGCATAAAAAGTCAGGAGGTATGAGAGATGAATGCATTTCTATAACCACATTCACCTTATGTGTCCTCCCCAAGATTCCATAAGTCCAACTATTCCAGCCACCCCATCATCTCTATAAATGCCCCCAATGAACTTTCCCCACTTATTTCAACCCCCTAATGCCATGAAGATGTACAACAAACTGAACAGATCGCACTGCTGTAGCAAATTGAATTTCTGTTGGGGCTTTAGTGGAGCCCAGCATATCCACCGAAACATCCATTTCATGGCTCATCCATGGGCCAACCTTGACGCCTAAGTAGGAGCATTTTTCTATGGGTTCAACTCTTGAGAGCTGAATCCCATCGATCATGAGAGAGTCCTCATATATATATATATATATTACACCACGTTACAGGACTGTCACATTAAGTTGACAGTTTTCAACCACTCTATCGCTCCACCACCGTACATATCTCTATGAGATATTTAGAAATTTAATATTTCTGATATATATATTATTATATATATATAATAGAAATATTAAAATTACTAAGTCTCTCTAAAAGAGAACAGCGGCAGCGTTCCCGGAAAATAATAGTTATCGCCATACTAATATGACATTCTTATAAAAATAAGAATAAAGCTGTCCGCTTATTAGCTCCATGAGGCCATCGCCTTAAGTTAGCTATTTGATACACAAACTGTATCCATATAACCTTCGAACAAGGGAGGTCAGTCGCTCCACCACTACTTGACCGGCAGCTACAGACGCGTTTCGGGGTATTGCCCCTTTTCAATGCATTGAAAAGGGGCAATACCCCGAAACGCGTCTGTAGCTGCCGGTCAAGTAGTGTGGAGCGACTGACCTCCCTTGTTCGAAGTTTATATGGATACAGTTTGTGTATCAAATAGCTAACTTAAGGCGATGGCCTCATGGAGCTAATAAGCGGACAGCTTTATTCTTATTTTTATAAGAATGCCATATTAGTATGGCGATAACTATATATATATATATATATATATATGTATATATATTATGTATATATATGTATATTATTATATATATATATATTAATGTATATTATATATATATATATTATATATGTATATATAATGTATATATATATGTATATATATATGTATATATATATATATATTATATGTATGTATATATATATGTATGTATATATATATGTATGTATATATATATGTATTATATATATATGTATATATATATATATAATGTATATATATATATATATATGTATATATATATGTATATATATATATATATATATATGTATATATATATAATATATATGTATATATATATATATATATATATGTATATATTATATATTGTATATGTATATATATATATGTATATGTATATATGTATATATATATATATATATATATATCTATATATATATTATATATAATATATAAATATATAATAGGAGGTGCAATGGGGCTTAGTGGTTAGGGCAGCGGACTCGCGGTCGTAGGATCACGGTTTCGATTCCCAGACCGGGCGTTGTGAGTGTTTATTGAGCGAAAACACCTAAAAGCCCCACGAGGCTCTGGCAGGGGGGGAGGGCGATCCCTGCTGTACTCTTTCACCACTCTTTCTCCCACTGTTTCTTCTGTTGGCCTGCTCGCCTAACCAGCGGGGTGGCGTCATTCAAAGGCTAAAACAATGCGAACGCATTGTGACCAACGATGTGTAACAACATCTGATGGTCGGTCACGTGATATATATATATACATTTACACACACACACACACACACATATATATATATATATAAAGAAAAGAGAAAAAAAACACAATGGAAAATGGTGTGATTGAACCATTGACATTATGATTGTGAAGCATGTTTGTTAACCATTCAGCCAATCCCGTAATATGACTATTAAAGGTTTTTTCCACAGGTCTTCCATGACCAAACGTTTCACTCCATGGCCTCTCTCTCAACAGATGTACCAGTCCTAACATGTAGTGGCATCGCAAAGAGGTATGTTTCAACAGTTTGAATTCACTGAAAAAAGAAGGATTAAAATAAAATCTATTTCCGTTTTTAATTTTGACGTATTTATTTCACTCGTTGGACTGTGACCATGCTGGGGCACTGCCTTGAAGGGTTTGGTCGAACAAATCGACCCCAGGACATATTTTTAAGTTTGGGGCAAACTCTGTTGTTCTCTTTTTTTGCCAAATTGCTAAGTTACAGGGACGTAAATAAACCAACACTGGTTGTCAAGTGATAAAGATAGATAGACAAGAAGACACACAAACACACTTACATGTATTCTTTTACTCTTTTACTTGTTCCAGTCATTTGAATGTGGCCATGCTGGAGCACCGCCTTTAGTCGCATAAATTGACCCCAGGACTTATTCTTTGTAAGCCCAGTACTTATTCTATCGGTCTCTTTTGCCAAACCATTAAGTTATAGGGACATAAACACACCAGCATCAGTTATCAAGCGATGGTGGGGGACAAACACAGACACACAAATATACGTGCACACACAAACACACACACAGACATACATACATACATACATACATATAAATATATACATAAATGAAAGAATGGAGTCGAACGAAGATGTTAACAAAATTCCTTTACTCTCGACATATGTTTCGAAGACAACATGTTTTCATTCCAAAGGAATAAAGGGTGCATTATGCAATCTTCTCATCAGGAAAGAAAGGGAGCCTCTCTCTCGACAAGACAAACAAAAATTTCGATGACTGCCTACATGGTAAACAAAGCGATAATGAGTGTTTTTTAAAAAACTGTTAGAAGAATTGATGTCAAAGATAGATAGTAGGAAGAGAAGGGATAAAGTAGTGATAGTTAGGGAACAAGTGGAGAGGGAAGGGTACGTTGATTGAAAGAATGTTCGAAGGCTTAGGAAAGAATTTCGCTATTGAAGTGGGGTAGGTCTTGACAGATACGTTTATATCATTGTTATTGAGTGAGAGAGCAGTGCATGCCATCAAAGTGACACTGGGGTAAAATATACGAAGCCCAATATACCCATCATGACTACCCGTCTGATAAGGGTACACCAGGCACATGCATCACAACCATATGTGCGCGACATGGTGATCTCATATCAAGATAAACAGCCCAGTTAGAATTTTCTTCTGGTCAAGTAACCCATCCCGCTCAAAAGGTCCCTGAATAAGGGTTATTTAAGGATGTTGAACAAAGCACCCATGTTTCCAGAGGTGAATTATTCAAGCCCCAAAGAATCCCTCTCAACACTGGCTATGATGCTCCCCCCACTACTTCTGCTGCTCGTGATCAGAGATGCACATATCGTCAGCCACTAAGGGACATGCTCAACTGGTTAAGGTCAAACATTGACAAGCAAATCTGTGATATTGAGCAGAATATTTGCTGTAGCCCATCTTTTATATGAAGAAAAACATGTAATGATGACACTTCAATCAGTTAAGATCAGAAGCCATGAGGGCCACTGCCTGGTACTGCATCATCAGGCATTAGCAAATCTGTGGTATTAGAGAAGTTTGCTGTCCCATCTTTTATACCAAGACCAAACAATGTACATGATAACACTTCCAATCAGTTAAAGATAAAGCCATGAGAGCCACTGCCTGTACTGCATCAGGGCATTAGCAAATCTGTGGTATTGAGCAAATATTTGCTGTAGCCCATCTTTTATACCAAGACAAAACAATGTACATGATAACACTTCATCAGTTAAGATCAGAAGCCGCGAGCGCCACTGCCTGGTACTGCATCAGGGCATTAGCAAATCTGTGGTATTGAGCAGAATATTTGCTTTGCTGTCCCATCTTATACCAAGACAAAACAATGTACATGATAACACTTCCCATCAGTTAAGATCAAAGCGCGAGCGCCACTGCCTGGTACTGCATCAGGGCATTAGCAAATCTGTGGTATTGAGCAGAATATTTGCTGTAGCCCATCTTTTATACCAAGACAAAACAATGTACATGATGACACTTCCAATCAGTTAAGATCAGAAGCCGCGAGCGCCACTGCCTGGTAACTGCCACACAGTCATTAATAATTGCTATTCTCTATTCTGTTGTTCTGTTTCTTCTAGGTTCTTGGTCCCAGGATGGCGTATGGGATGGATTGTCATCAACGACCGTGGAGGTGTCTTTGAAAAAGAAGTAATGTTGCTTTCCATGTCGTTGTTGTTGTTGTTGTTGTTATCATGCTTAGAAGTATTTTGAGAGCTGATGGTTGTGACGATTTTGTTGTTGCCATTGTTAACTTTTACATGCACGTCCGTTGCCAGCCTCGCCTGGCCCTCGTGCCGGTGGCACATAAAAAGCACCATCCGTTCGTGGCCGTTTGCCAGCTCTGTCTGGCACCAGTGCGGGTGGCACGTAAAAAGCACCCACTACACTCACGGAGTGGTTGGCGTTAGGAAGGGCATCCAGCCGTAGAAACACTGCCAGATTTGACTGGGCCTGATGAAGCCTTCTGGCTTCACAGACCCCAGTAGAACCGTCCAACCCATGCTAGCATGGAAAACGGACGCTAAACGATGATGATGATGATGATGATGACACACACACACATAGCCCCATATATATACTCTTGCTCTTTCTCTTTTTACTTGTTTCAGTCATTTGACTGCGGCCATGCTGGAGCACCGCCTTTAGTCGAGCAAATCGACTTGTTCTTTTGTAAGCCCAGTACTTATTCTATCGGTCTCTTTTGCTGAACCGCTAGGTGACGGGGACATAAACACACCAGCATCGGTTGTCAAGCAATGCTAGGGGGACAAACACAAACACACACACATGTGTATATATAACTTTTACTCTTGTTCCAGTCATTTGACTGCGGCCATGCTGGAGCACCGCCTTTAGTCGAGCAAATCGACTTGTTCTTTTGTAAGCCCAGTACTTATTCTATCGGTCTCTTTTGCTGAACCGCTAGGTGACGGGGACATAAACACACCAGCATCGGTTGTCAAGCAATGCTAGGGGGACAAACAGAAACACACGCACATATGTATATATAACTTTTACACTTTTACTCTTGTTCCAGTCATTTGACTGTGGCCATGCTGGAGCACTGCCTTTAGTCGAACAAATTGACACCAGGACTTATTCTTTGTAAGCCCAGTACTTATTCTATCGGATCTCATTTGCTGAACCGCTAAGTAACGGGGACGTAAACACACCAGCATTGGTTGTCAAGCAATGCTAGGGGGACAAACACACACACAAACATATACACACACATACATATATATATATATACATATATACGACAGGCTTCTTTCAGTTTCCGTCTACCAAATCCACTCAGAAGGCATTGGTCGGCCCAGGGCTATAGCAGAAGACACTTGCCCAAGATGCCACGCAGTGGGATTGAACCTGGAACCATGTGGTTGGTAAGCAAGCTACTTACCACACAGCCACCCCTACGCCTATATATCAGCTGCATTAATTGTGGTTTTCGCAATCAGGGTGGATGGGGATCTATGCTTTCTTGTGTAACAGGATGAGAGTTTCAGGAACACTGGAGGGGTGTCCGGTCTGATCTTGTCACATACAAGTTGAAGAAACGGAACCAAAGTCAGGCTGTCTTCGATAACAACAATAGTGGTTTATTCTGCGGTTCACAGGTAAAACATATACATATGTATTTCTTGTGGGGAAACCGGCAGCCGAGTCCACGGGACTGTACATAAATGTTCACTCGTGTAAGCCAAGAAGATACGGTGTTCATTCCCGCTTCGAAGTGAGAGCTTCTCTGTGCGTAGGGTGGATGTTCCCTGAGAGAAGTCGAGCCACGTCCGATCGCTAGCGCTGCTCTGCCAGAAAGACCGATTTAGTGAATCCGTCGCAGGTGAGCTGCAAGATGCAGGAGGAAAGAGTGAGAGAAAGTTCCGGCGAAAGAATCAGCAGAAGTTTCGCCATTACCTTCTGCCGGAGCCGCGTGCAGCCAAGGTGTTTCGCTCATAAACACACACATCGCCCGGTCTGAGATTCGAACCTGTGATCCCTCGATAGGCCATGTGGCTCCACACACACACACACACATATATATATATATATTTTTTTTTTTTGTCTCTATCATTTGTCATACCTCTCTCTCTCTATTATATATAATATATATATATATATATATATATAGAGAGAGAGAGGTATGACAAATGATAGAGACAAAAAATGGAATATACAAGAAACTTTATTGCTCATAACAAATCATTTCAGCCCATCCTACATCGATCCCTTGTGGGTGAAATATTGTACAACGGGAGAAGTAAGCAACCAATCTGTTTCTATGTTCAACAAATCCCATATCTTGCAACTTGATGTGAAGGGCCTTCACAGCTAGCTTTGTCTATTTTATGCCTGTTTCTGTCCTGTTCCCATCATGTTTTCCTCTTTTATTTTCAACCATTGGTGCCTAGATCTTTCACTTCTGAGACCTTTAACTGCTTGATATATTGGCTTCAAATTTTGGCACAAGGCTAGGAATTTTGGGGAAAGATGCTAGTTGATTACATCAACCCAAGTGTTCAGCTGGTACTTAATTTACCAACCCCCAAAAAGATGCAAAGCAATATCAACCTTGGTAGCATTTGAACCCAGAACATGCAGGTAGATGAAATACCTATTTCTTTACTACCCACAAGGGGCTAAACACAGAGGGGAACAAACAAGGACAGACAAACAGATTAAGTCGATTACATCGACCCCAGTGCGTAACTGGTACTTAATTTATCGGCGACCTGGCAGAATCGTTAGCATGCCGGGTGAAATGCTTAGCGGTATTTCGTCTGCCATTACATTGTGAGTTCAAATTCAGCTGAGGTCGACTTTGCCTTTCATCCTTTCGGGGTCGATAAACATAGAGGGGACAAACAAGGACAGACATAGGTATTAAGTCAATTACATCGACCCCAGTGCGTAACTGGTACTTATTTAATCGGCCCCGAGAGGATGAAAGGCAAAGTCGACCTCAGCGGAATTTGAACTCAGAACGTAGCGGCAGACGAAATACCTATTTCTTTACTACCCACAAGGGGCTAAACACAGAGAGGACAAACAAGGACAGACAAAGGGGTTAAGTCGATTACATCGACCCCAGTGCGTAACTGGTACTTATTTAATTGACCCCGAAAGGATGAAAGGCAAAGTCGACCTCGGCGGAATTTGAACTCTGAATGTGTCTGTTCTTGTTTGTCCCCTCTATGTTTAGCCCCTTATGGGTAATAAAGAAATAGGTACTTAATTTATCGACCCTGAAAGGATGAAAGGCAAAGTCGACCTCGGCAGAATTTGAACTCAGAACGTAGCGGCAGACAAAATACAGTTACTCATTTTGCCCGGCGTGCTAACGTTTCTACCAGCTCGCCGCCTGATGAAATACCAGTAAGTATTTTCACCGGTATGCTAACAATTCTACCAGCTCGCTGCCTTGACTGTCTTCCAGCTGGAACCAAAACATGTCAGCCAAACTCATCATCACTTATTCTTCTTGGCATTTTCATCATATCTCAAACCACTTAATTTCTCACAAAACTGTGCCATTTTATCAGTGGGATCCTTTTTTAATGTTTTCTTTTCAAAGACTATCTGCGACGATTTCATCTCAATCGAAGGAGAGGGGCTTTCTCTGTCCGGGTTGCGGATCCGTGGAATAAGCTGCCGGATGAGATAGTGAAGATGCCGACGACCGCTCGGTTCAAAGTCTCTCTTGACCAGAAATGGCCTGAATTCTTTACATGAACACCACCCTGTACATAACTCCCTGTCCCACTTCATGGCCTTGCTTTTTGCTTTTTAAGCCAAAAAATTAACTTAACTTAACTTAACTTAACATACACACATTACATACATCATAAGCGGAAAGTGTAACCTCTCGAAAGAGCTGTTCTTCACTCCTGCTCCAGAGCGTCGGCTGCGGGGTCACTCCGAAAAGCTCTATCTGCGATGATTTCATCTCAATCGAAGGAGAGGGGCTTTCTCCGTCCGGGTTGCGGATCCGTGGAATAAGCTGCCGGATGAGATAGTGAAGATGCCGACGACCGCTCGGTTCAAAGTCTCTCTTGACCAGAAATGGCCTGAACTCTTTGCATGAACACCCTCCCTGTACATAACTCCATGTCCCCCTACATGGCCTTGCTTTTTGCTTTTTGAACCAAAAAATTAACTTAACTTAACTTAACTATAATGCAATAAGTTATCATTGGATTGCTATTCCAATTATTGTAACACTAACGAGTTCTGCTAATTAACGTATTATGTTGTTGTTGTTTCTAGATACGAGGTGGTCTCCTGAATCTCAGCCAGAAAATCCTCGGACCATGTACCTTGGTGCAGGGTGCCTTACCAACTATCCTGAAAAACACAGAAAAGAGTTTCTTTGACTCAGTCATTACCATTGTCGAAGTAGGTGATTGATTTATTGACTTATCAATTTGAATTATTGCTCAATTAATCAATTCATCCATTCATTCATTGAAAGAATGATTAACTAAGTAATTAATGATTGGGTGAATAATTGAGTGATGACTCACTGAGTTATGATTGAAGGTTGATAGAATGATTGCTTAGTTGAGTTAGTGATTGATTGATTAGTTGATTTATTATTGATTTATTTGTTCAATAGATTGACTGATTCATTGAGGGTTTGATTGAATATATAATTAGTCCAGTGATTAATTGAATGATTAGGTTGTTGGGTTTATACATTTGACTGACTGATTAATTGACATAGATTTATTGGTTAATTGATTGTGCCTTGAGTGATTAATTAATTGCACTACTTTTGCAGTTTTTGAGAGTATAATTAGTGGTTTGTGTTAAAGCATATTGCATTAAATTTTAGTTGGTATTTATTTATAAAATGTACTCCTTTGTTGGTTTGTTGCTGTTCTGTCTTTTAATCCCTGCACCAAGAGAATGGGAAGACAGAACCTGGATAAAATTCATCCCCCACAATTTTCAATAAGTTAACTCAAGAAAATTTTCCTTGTATATGTTTGCTTCATCTGTTGGTGTTGTACTGTCATCCTTTCTTTTCTGAATATCGTGTCTGTACAATATAATATTCATAAGAATCTTTACATGTTTTAATAGATGTTTAAATTATCTGAATGACATTACAATTTTCAATAAGTTTAACTAAGAAATTTTCCTTGTATATGTTTGCTTCATCTGTTGGTGTTGTACTGTCATCCTTTCTTTTCTGAATATCGTGTCTGTACAATATAATATTCATAAGAATCTTTACATGTTTTAATAGATGTTTAAATTATCTGAATGACATTACAATTTTCAATAAGTTAACTCAAGAAAATTTTCCTTGTATATGTTTGCTTCATCTGTTGGTGTTGTACTGTCATCCTTTCTTTTCTGAATATCGTGTCTGTACAATATAATATTCATAAGAATCTTTACATGTTTTAATAGATGTTTAAATTATCTGAATGACATTACAATTTTCAATAAGTTAACTCAAGAAAATTTTCCTTGTATATGTTTGCTTCATCTGTTGGTGTTGTACTGTCATCCTTTCTTTGAATATCGTGTCTGTACAATTAATATTCATAAGAATCTTTACATGTTTTAATAGATGTTTAAATATCTGAATGACATTACAATTTTCAATAAGTTAACTCAAGAAAATTTTCCTTGTATATGTTTGCTTCATCTGTTGGTGTTGTACTGTCATCCTTTCTTTTCTGAATATCGTGTCTGTACAATATAATATTCATAAGAATCTTTACGTGTTTTAATAGATGTTTAAATAATATGAATGACATTAAAAGTTGTTTTTAATTCTAAAAATTGGTTCTTCTTTGAAATAATGATAAGGATTTCCTAGTAGATAGCTCCACAGGTTGGTCAATTGCATTTGTTGACTTTAGAATCAGTAGCCTTGTTTGTAACTTTGCATTCATCAGTATTTTTTAATGATTTTGTTTTTGTCTCTTGTTTTTTTACGATTGAATAATTTTCAAAGACCTTTTCTCAATTTTGATCCCATATTTGTAGGTTTACATGTTAGTGAAGATTTTAGCATTCTATGATTTAAAAGTCAAAATATATGGTATAATTTTTTTTCTTTCTGTTTTTATTTCTCAAAGCTCCAAGATGTTAATTTGCTTTGCTTTTTAAATTCCAAAATTAATTAAATCAAGAAGGTATTTGCTTTTGAGAAATATTTCTCCCAGTCTGTGATTTTTTGTTGGAGAATTTAAGGCTGATGTTATACTAAGTTGTTGGGTTTACTAGTTTTACTAAGGGAATGCTAATCTGAAAGACATAAATAGGGGACATTGCTGAGAGACAATGAATTTAAAATGTATATATATTTCTGGTATTGTGCTTCTTTTTGCCATTAGTATTTCTAAGAAGGGGAGTTTATCAATACTAACTCCATATGGAATTGGATGTGAGGGTTTAATGTTGCTGATTAGATTTTAAAATTTAGTCAGTTTATCAAGATTTACCTTCTATAGAATAAGGCAGTTGTTCAGGAATCTTTCCCAATTTTCTTTCAAAAAACAGCAGAAATTATTTCCCAAAATTGTGAGGATTGTTTATAGATCTTCAATTCAGGTCAGCAGGTTAGCATGTATTGGCACAACTTTAGTTCCCATGGTTTCCCCTGAAGGGTAGTTTCATGGTTTTTCTATGGGTAGTTTCATTGAACATGAACCAAGTGCTTCCTACAATAGTATTAAGGCTTTTTACAATAAATGTTTCTATCCATAAGTATTTAAGTCTAGCCAGTATATATATATATGTATATATATATATGTGTGTGTATGTTATATATATATTTGCACTGTCTTTTAATTTTTTTGCATAGGAAAATGCCAAATTCTGTCATGAAAGTTTGCTGAGAATTCCAGGACTGAAACCAGTAATGCCACAGGGAGCATTGTATATGATGGTGAGTAACAAGTTGTAAGAACTTATATTTAAAAATAGTAATTCTTTCCTCCGTCCTTCAGTCATGAAACTCAAGCCATGTCTAACTTACAAAAAGACATAGCTATATGGTTAAGATATTTAATAATAATAATAATGAAATTATTGTATTCAGTGCTCAGGTGCACCACAACTTGTCAGAAAGTGCATATAAAGTATATGCAGTAATGTACAAATGTCTGGAAAGTGAACAATGTATGAGTCACATACATGCTTACATGTGTATGGAGGGGAGGAGAAGATCAGGTGTAGTGTTGGCGAATCTCAGGAAGCATGGAAGTTTTGAAGGATGCAGTGCTCCGACAACTAACAACTGATGCTGGCAGTTTGTTCCATGCTTCAGCGACTCTCAGCGTGTAAAAATGTTTCCTAAAGTCATGGGAGCTGTACTGTTTTCTGACTTTGTAAATATGTCCACGAGTGTTAGATAGGTGGAGTTTGAAAAGGTGCTCAGAGTTATTGTTTGTAAGATGGTTAATAATTTTATGGGTGTCTGCCAAGTCAGCTGCCAGACGTAAGAGTTTCAATGTGTCCAAGCCCAGGGAAGTAAGGTGTTCATAATATGGCAAATGCCTGATGGAGGGTATTCTCTTGATTGTCAGATATATGCTTGTGTGTGTATGGAGGGGAGAAAATCAGGTGTAGTGTTGGCGAATCTCAGGAAGCATGGAAGTTTTGAAGGATGCAACAAACTGCTGGCATCAGTTGTTAGTTGTCGGAGCACTGCATCCTTCAAAACTTCAAAAAAGGTATTTTTCGATGTTATTATATTATCATTATTCAGGTCACTGCCTGGAAGCGAACTCGGAATCTTGGGGTTAGTAGCCCGTGCTCTTAACCACTATGCCATATGCCTGTGGGCATAACGGTTAATAGCACAGGCTACTAACCCCAAGATTCCAAGTTTGATTGCAGGCATTGACCTGAATAATGATGATAATAATAATAATAATAATAATAATAATAAAAATAATAATAACAATATAGAAGGAATATTAGAGACATCACAACAATATAGCCAGGCTTGTCCATTGGACACTTTGCAATAAGTATGGACTTGATAGAGCAACAAATTGGCACGACCACAAACCTGAAGGCATTGTTAAAAATAGAAATGCATAGATCCTATAGGATTTTATGATTCAGTGTGACCGTGAGATTGAGAATAGGAAGCCGGACATAGTCTTAAGTGAGAAAGAAAACAAACTATGCTGATCATCGATATAGCATGCCCAGCTGACAACAAGGGGTGCAATAAGGAAGAAAGGAAAGTCGAGAGATATGACAGGTTAGCTTGGGAGGTTAATCAGTTGTGGTTGATGAAAAAGGTAGCAGTAGTACCAATAATTGTCAGAGCCTTAGGAACAGTGAGCAAAAATCTCAAGAGGTATGTGGAACAAATAGGGGCTGCAATAAGGGTGGAGCACTTGCAGAAAACAGCACTGCTTGGAACTGCTCGAATACTCCGGAGGGTGCTCGAAAAATAAGAGGTGTTACCTCAGTTCACTGGTACTGAACAGCTGACACTGTAGTACATCTTCAGCATTAGAAGCTGTGCAATGGCAATAAATAATAATAATAATAATAATAATAATAATAATAATAATATGTCTTGGTATAAAAGATGGGCTACAGCAAATATTCTGCTCAATACCACAGATTTGCTTGTCAGTTGTTTGACCTTAACCAGTTGAGCATGTCCCTTAGTGGCTGACGATATGTGCATCTCTGATCACGAGCAGAAGTAGTGGGGGAGCATCATAGCCATGTGTTGAGAGGGATTCTTTGGGGTTTGAATAATTCACCTCTGGAAACATGGGTGGTTCTTTCAACATCCTTAAACAATCCTTATTCAAGGACCTTTTGAGCGGGATGGGCTACTCAACCTGAAGAAAATTCTAACTGGGCCCCACCTGCAAGGTCATGTGCTGTTTATCTTGATATGAGATCACCATGTCGCGCACATATGGTTGTGATGCATGTGCCTGGTGTACCTTTATCAGACGGGTAGTCATGATGGGTATATTGGGCTTCGTATATTTTACCCCAGTGTCACTTTGATGGCATGAACTGCTCTCTCACTCAATAATAATAATAATAATAATAATTATTATAATAATAACAACAACAATAATGCATGTGCCTAGTGTACCCTCATCAGACGGGTAGTCATGATAGGTATACTGGGCTTCGTATATTTTACCCCAGTGTCACTTTGATGGCATGCACTGCTCTCTCAATTATAATAATAATAATAATAATAATAATAATAATAATAATAAGCATTCCCTGTGATCATAATATCTCAGCGAAAGAGTTTGACAAGCTCAGAAAATATAAAGACCTGCTCATTGAAATTGAGAAAATGTGGCATCTCAAGGCAGTTACAATACCAGTGATCGTAGGAGCACTAGGAATGATCAAGAAGGGAACCGAAAATTATATGAGAATGATCCCTGGCTTACCATCCCTGCAAGAAGTGCAAAAGATTGTCTTAACTGGTACATCACACGTATTGAGAAGAGCATTGTCGATGTGAGAACTATTACTACCCATGTATTTTAATTTAACTTTCAAAAACAAAAAAAAAAAAGAACGAACTAGTGAGTGAGTTTAGTTTAATGGCCTACCAATGTATACTATGAGTTTCTTTGCCCTAGGAGTCGGGAAGACACTCGGCAAGAAATGGAAGCAAATTTGAAAGAAGAAAAAAAAAAAATAATAATAATAATAATAATAAATAATAATATCGAAAAATACCTTAGGAATGAGAACCCAGGTTCAAAATTTCCCCAAGACACCTGATGAAGGCTGGAGGGTATATCAGCCAAAATATTATGTTAACAGCAAAGAAGAGGAGGACAAATATCTATCAAATGTAAATAATGTACAAAATTCCTCATCTCTTAAATATAGAACTGAATGATAAATCTCTTGGAATTCTAGGTTGGCATTCAAATGGAACATTTTCCTGATTTCCCAAATGACCAAACTTTTGTTGAACAACTGGTTGAGGAACAAAGTGTCTTCTGTTTACCAGCATCCGTAAGTGCTCTACTAGCAGACATCTCTCTCTCTCTCTCTCTCTCTCTTTTGCTGCAATTATGTATCTCTCTCTTTCAAACTCTTTTTCTGCCTCCCCTGCTTTTGCTGTGAAGACATTTCTCTCTCTCTTTTGCTCTGAAGACATCTCTCTCCTCTCTCTCTCTCTCTCTCTCTCTCTCTCTCTCTCTCTCTCTCTCTCTCTCTCTCTCTCTCTCTCTCTCTCTCTCTCTCTGTCCTCAGTATGATTATTCGTCAATTTCTTTCAACACCTCTCTTTGTCTCTCTCTCTCTCTCACTCTCTCTAAATCCACCTCACTTTGTCAATGTCCCTCTCTCTCTCACACTCTCTCTCTTTCTTTCCCTTTCTCTCTAAACCCACCTCCTTTTGTCATTGCCTCTTCCTCTCTCTCTAAACCCATTCCTCTTTATCATTCTCTCTCTCTCTCTCTCTCTCTCTCTCTCCCCAAAATCATTTCTCTTCAAACTCACCTCCCATCATCGTTCACCCCCTCACTCCCTACCTCTCTCTCTCTCTTTCTGTCTCATTTTCTTTCCCTTTCTCTCTAAACCCACCTCTCTTTCTCATTTTCTCTCTCTCTCCCCCTCTTCCAACAATCCTTTCACTCTAATCTCTCCTTGCTTTCTCGTTGTCTTTCCAAAATCCATTTCTTTGAAAACAGAGGGTTACCCACTTGCAAACAAATGTGGTAACATATAACAATATTGACCAAGGTTACCGTGGTCTTTTTCGTAGGCTTTTCTTCCCACGGATAAACCTTACTTGCTTTCCCCTTTACACCATACATCATGACACTGTGATACACGATCCCTATTGATCGTTTTTTTTCCTCTTCCCCCCTTTTTTTCCTCTTTTTTCTTCTTTTTTCATTTTTCTTTTCTTTTGTTCCTTTTCCTTTTTTTCTTTTTTTTGTTCTTTTTTCCATTTTACGATCCCTTTTGATCGAAAACCTACGCCACCCTTTTTTTTTTTGTTTCTTTTGTTTTTTTCATCCCCCAAAAGAAAAGCTCTACCTTGTAACTTGTCCCATCTGTGTGCAGCCCTGTGTAGCCAATAAAGAAACTTTAAATCCATTTCTTTCCTTCAAGACTTCATTCACTTTCTCTCTGATTATGTATCCATCTATTTCAACATCTCTCCCTGCCCTCTCTCTCTCTCTCTCACACTTTCTCTCACTCACTCGCTATCTCTCTCTCGCTCTCTCTGATTGCATATGCATCTATTTCAACATCTCTCTCCTTCTCTCTCTTTCTCTGTCTGTCTCTCCCTCTCTCTCTCTCTCCCCCTCTCACACTCCATTTCTCTCTCACTTTATCTTTTCTCTCACCCTCTCCTTAATTATCCATCTATTTCAACATCTCTCTCTAACTCCCTTTCACTCTCTCTGATTTTGTATCTATCTATTTCAACAACTCTCTCCTCTCTCATTCTCCCTTTCTCACTCTCTCTCTCTCTCTCTCTCTCACTCTGCTTCTCCCATGTAAACACAATTTCACACTAAACTCCATACAACACACTGTACAACATAACCCACACTACCATGCTACAATCCATACATCCTCCCCAAACCACACCATACTACGACCTACACACTTCACACACCTAACTAATCCATGGTTTGTCAACCATTTTCTTATCTATGGACCCCCTTCGATTACTATTTTATTCTTGTGGACCCCTTTAGCCATTCTATATTTCAAAACTAGTTTCATAGAAACTTCTTTCAAAATTCCTATTCTGTTTTACACTCATTAACTTGTGTAGGTTGAACAATGTAAAATGTTGGAGAAAGAAACCCAGCTGTTTCTTGCAATACATAACCAATACATACATCTAAAGCAGGGGTTCTCAACCATTTCTTATCTATGGACCCCTTTTGCCATTCGATGTTAAAAAAACTAGTTTCATAGAAACTTCTTTCAAAATTCCTATTTTGTTTTCCACCCATTAATTTGTGTAGGTTGAACAATGTAAAATGTTAGGGAAAGAAACCCAGTTGTCTCTTGCAATACAGACCAATACATACATCTAAAGCAGGGGTTCTCAACCATTTCTTTTATCTACGGACCCCTTTGATTACTCTTTTATTTTAGTGGCCCTTATAACCATTCGATGTTTAAAAACTAGTTTTATAGAAACCTCTTTCAAAATTCCTATTTTATTTTCCACACATTCACTTGTGTAGGTTGAACAATGTAAAATGTTAGGGAAATAAACCCATCTGTTTCTTGCAATACATAACCAATACATACATCTAAAACAGGGGTACTCAACTATTTCTTATCTATGGACTCCTTTGATTAGTTTTTAAACATGGAATGGTTATGGGGGTTCACCAGAATAAAATAGTAGTTTTATAGAAACTTCTTTCAAAATCCCTATTTTGCTTTTCACACATTAACTTGTGTAGGTTGAACAATGGAAAAATATTAGGGAAAGAAACCCAGCTGTTTCTTGCAATACAGACCAATACATACATCTAAAGCAAAATTTTTACAGGAGCCCTTAAAATACTATTATGAATCTCCAATTTACTATTTTGTAGCATGGAGCCCCCAAAACTTTATATGGACCTTTAAGGGTCATATAGTTCCCTATTAGAAACCCCTATTCTAATCTGTCATTTTATACTCTTTCCTTCACAGTGTTTCCAGATGCCCAACTACTTCCGGCTCGTCCTTACTCTGCCACACGATAAGGTCCAGGAGGCACTCGGCCGCATTTCTGAATATTGTGCCAAGTATTATTCACCTTTGACCTACAATTCTGCCTCCAGTGATGCAGAGAAGTAACGTACGTCCACAAACTTTATCCTTCATCTTTTACTTGTTTCAGCCTTTAGTCTGCTGCCATGCTGGAGCAGAACCTCGAAGGGTTTACTTGAACAAATTGACACCTGTATTATTCTTTTTTTTAAGCCTGGTACTTGTTTTATCAGTCTCTTTCTGTCAAACCACTAAGTTACGAGGACAGGAACAAACCAACACCGGTTGTCAAGTGGTGATGGGGACAAACACACACAACGATACACACACACACACACACATATATATATATATAACTTTTACTCTTTTACTTGTTTCAGTCATTTAACTGTGGCCATGCTGGAGCACTGCCTTTAGTCGAGCAAATCGACCCCAGGACTTATTCTTTGCAAGCCTAGTACTTATTCTATCAGATCTCATTTGCTGAACCGCTAAGTTACGGGGACGTAAACACACCAGCATCGGTTGTCAAGCAATGTTGGGGGGACAAACACAGACACACAAACATATACACACATATGCACACACACACACACACATACATATATATATATACATATATACGACGGGCTTCTTTCAGTTTCTGTCTACCAAATTCGCTCACAAGGCTTTGGTCGGCCCGAGGCTTTAGTAGAAGACATTTGCGCAAGGTGCCACGCAGTGGGACTGAACCCAAAAGCATGTGGTTGGTAAGCAAGCTACTTACCACACAGCCACTCCTACGCCTATATCATCATTTAATGTCTGTCTTCCATGCTGGCATGGGTGGGACGGTACCACAAGAGTCAGCCAGGCAGAAGCCTGCACCAGACTTCTGTGTCAGCTTTGGCAGAATTTTTACAGCCGGATGCCCCTCATAACACTAACCACTCAGCGGAGTGGAATTAGTGCTTTTTACATGGCACAAGCACAGGCGAGGTCAGTTTTGGCAAGGTTTTTACAGCTGGATGCCCTTCACAACACCAACCACTTTACACATATGTATATTAAATTAGAGATAAAACCACTATTAGGCAAATCAAACAGTGAAAAACATAAACCAAAACATAAAAATAAAAATAATCAATATAATATACAAAATATATAAAATATAAAATTTTAAAATTTAAATTATCTAAATTTAAAATTAAAATTATTAATTTATATTTATAAATTTTTATTTTTTATTTTATTTATTTTTTTTATTTTTTATTTTTTATTAAATATATATAACTATCAAAAAGTATTAAAAAGTTTAATATAATATATATATATATATATATACTTTATCTGTGTATTAAGGCTACCATTGGTTTCATGTTATGAAAATATCTTATCAATTCTTGAAGGTGATCACGTAAAGAAAATGAAATTGGTGTTCATATCCATTTTGAAGACAAATACCAATTTCTCTATGAGATTGGCTTGAAGAATTTTTAAGATATTTTCATAACATGAAACCAAAATGAAACTATTGGTAGCCTTTGTACACAAATAAAGAATTCTTATCTGGCAATGCAATGTTGAGCACCCATTCTCATTATTCAACATTTATGTGTGTATGTATATATGTATGTACATGTATGTGTGTGTGTGTGTCACTATATACCAAGGGGGTGCTAAGAAGTTCCTGGCTTTGGGCAAAAGAAAATACAGGATGATTAGTTAATTAGGATTTTAATCAACATATCTCCTTCTCAGATTCACACACTTATTGCAGCGGCGCTCCTTTGGGTTTTTAAAGCCCTTTAAAAGAACTCAGAAGTTTGGGCCTTCAACCAGAACTTTCACAGTACCCTTAAAGCCAGAAACTTTTCAGCTACACCTTTTGTGTGTCTGTGTGCACATGTGTGCATGTACACATATATATATACATATATATATATATATCACGTGACCGACCAGACCATCAGATATTGCTACACATCGCTAGTCACAATGCGTTCGCATTGTTTTAGCCTTCGAGTGACGCCACCCCACTGGCTAAGCGAGCAGGCCAACAGAAGAAAGAGTGAGAGAAATTTGTGGCGAAAGAGTACAGCAGGGATCACCACCCCCTGCCGGAGCTTCATGGAGCTTTTAGGTGTTTTCACTCAATAAACACACACTACGCCCGGTCTGGGAATCGAAACCGCGAGTCAGCGGCCCTAACCACTGGGCCATTGCGCCTCCACTATATATATATATATATATATATCTTTGATATATAGGATGTGCTTCCTTCACTTCCCCTCTACAGAACTGATATTTTCTGTTCCCAACTCATAACCCGTTTCCAATCAGCTATTTTCTCTCAGTGCATTTACCTACAGATACACCTTTTCTGCTCTTCTATCCCACTCTGTCACATATTCATGTTGTGCATATAGATATACGACAGGCTTCTCTCTGTTTCCGTCTACCAAATCTACTCACAAGGTTTTGCTTGGCCCAGGACTCTAATGGAGCACACTTACCCAAGGTGCCACACAGTGGAACTGAACCCAAAACCATGTGGCTGGAAAGTAAGCTTCTTACCATACAGCCCGGCCTCTGCCTATTCACTATTTCAATCAGTGCTTCATTTTGCTTACACGCAGGTGGGCCCTAATAAATCAGTCATGTTTTCCACTATAGTCCCCAACTGATCTAGGCCTTATACAAGTTTCAGTGGCTGTGTGGTTAAGAAGCTTGCTTCCCCAACATGTGGTCTGTTCTTGAGTTCAATCTCAGTGTGTGGCAACTATATGGCTCAGAAACCTGGACGTTATCAAAGAAGCTTGAGAGGCAGTTGGATGGAACCTACACTCGCCTCCTTATGAGAGCTCAAAATCTCTCGTGGAAGCGTCATCAATCCAAAGTACAAATATATGGGAAACTACCACCTGTATCATCTCTTGTGAAAGGTAGGAGAGTCCAGTTTGCTGGACATTGTTGTAAATCTGAAAATGAGGTAATTTCTACTCTTCTCCTCTGGAAGCCATCTACTCGCGATACCAGAGGGCGCACACTCTCCTACCCTGATGTAATCTCCAGGGATACAGGCATCCAGCAACAGGAATTCCATAATGTTATGATGGACCGTGAAGTCTGGCGTAGCATCATCATCATCATTGTTCGACCGTGGTCGAGACAATGGAATTTACCATGCTACGCCAGACTTCATGATCCATCATAGCATTACAGAGGTCCTGTTGCTGGATGCCTGTATCCCTGGAGATTACATCAGGGTAGGAGAGTGTGCACCCTCTGGTATTGCGAGTAGATGGCTTCCAGAGGAGAAGAGTAGAAATTGCTTCGTTTTTGTCCAGCAAACTGGACTCTCCTACCTTTCACAAGGTAGCATGGTAAATTCCATTGTCTCGACCACGGTCGAACAATGA
>NC_043025.1:8345628-8361547 GCF_006345805.1 Octopus sinensis
CAGTGAAGACTTTTTTTTTGTTTGCAGTTAGAAATGGCTGGAAGATTCTGTTTAATGTGATACTAAAGAAATAATGTTCTGATGTAGCCGCTAGAGTGTTTTGTTAAAAAATTTATAGGGAAAAATTTTTGTCAAATATGGCAGCTATGATATTTTGTCGAAAATGTCAACTAAAAGATTTTATTTAATACTAGCAGTATCGCCCGGCGTTGCTCGGGTTTGTAAAGGAAATAACTATATAAGCATTTTTAGAGATGTAAAGTATAATAGCCATCTCAATATGGTTAACCACAAAGGGGGGGAGTGTTACTGTAGCTTTTTACGTTCTGAGATTTAATAATAAATTTTTAGAGAGTTACTTCCCTTATATATGCCAAAAATGCATTAAAAATGGGAAAAAATGATGGTAAATTTTTTTTTAAATCATAGACTCATCGTAGACGTGCGCTAATACCCAGAAGGGCTCGATATGAATCACGACTATAAGATACCCGGTTTTGGTTAAACTGCACCGCAAAATGTGGGAGTAGTTAGGAATCTAAATCGTAGGAGACAGACAGCACACAACCTCACTTTTATATATAAAGATTTCAAACAGAAAATTTCAATGAATATGGCAGCTAAAAACCTTACAAATAACTTTGAAATATCTGTTTTATAAAAAGCAAACATTTATATTTGTAAATTTAGTCCTGATACACATATCACAAAGTAACAAGGTTACACAAAAGATAACTTGAACCTACAGAATAAGCCTATCCGGAGTTGTAGGTTCAAGTCGCAAGTCTTTGTGTAAATGCATTAAACTTCCTTATATAAAATTTTAAAAAACATAAAGGTGTATTCCTTGTTCAGTCCTAGTTTAGTACACAAAATATTTGATGTCACATGAAATAAGTTTCTTCTTGTACTCCACGTTTTCAAATGGCAGCTAATACAATGAATAAAATATTTTCTTGACTGAAATCTCTATTTGAATGTTTATTCAATATTTTTTTGTTTTTCGTGTTATATTTTTACCTGTTGCCATTTTCTTTCGGTTTAAATTCTTTGAGACATATTCATTTATACATTTAAAAGCATTTTCTTATTGTTCAAGTTGTAAACATTTCTTTTTGACACCAACAATGGAGATGCCGACTAAACATTTGGCTAACAATTCTGCCAGCTTGTTGCCATATCATAATAATAATAAAACCAGCCTACTTATGCATGCTTTTCCTCACTTGGACACACAAAGACCTGTTGAGGCAAGTGAAGTCAATATCGAACCTCATCCGACGACAGGCACCCATGCCAACCCCCCTTTGCTTGCGAAGACCTGTTGGGGCAAGTGAAATCGGAATCGAAATCAGAATCGAAATTGAACCAATCCTATGACTGGCACCCGGCAGATGCCAGGACCCCTGGACTGGTGGTACGTAAAAAGCACTATCTGAATTGTGGACGATGCCAGCGCCGCCTCGCCTGGCACCTGTACCGGTGGCACGTAAAAAGCACCCACTACACTCATGGAGTGGTTGGTGTTAGGAAGGGCATCCAGCTGTAGAAACACTGCTAGATCAGACTGGAGCCTGGTGCAGCCTTCTGGCTTCCCAGACCCCAGTTGAACCGTCCAACCCATGCTAGCATGGAAAATGGACGTTAAACGATGATGATGAAACCTTTCTACTCAAGGCACAAATCCTGAAATTTATGGGGAGGAGACAAGTTGATTACATCATCATCATCATCATCATCATCATTGTTCGACCGTGGTCGAGACAATGGAATTCACTATGTTACGCCAGACTTCACGGTCCATCATAGCATTACGGAGGTCCTGTTGCTGGATGCCTGTATCCCTGGAGATTACATCAGGGTAGGAAAGTGTGCGCCCTCTGGTATCGCGAGTAGATGGCTTCCAGAGGAGAAGAGTAGAAATTACTTCTTTTTCAGCTCTACAACAATGTCCAGCAAACTGGACTCTTCTACCTTTCACAAGAGATGACACAGGTGGTAGTTTCCCATATATTTGCATTTTGGTTGGATGACGCTTCCACGAGAGATTTTGAGCTCTTATAAGGAGGCAAGTGTAGGTTCCATCCAACCACCTCTCGAAGAGTGTGCGCCCTCTGGTATCACGAGCAGATGGCTTCCAGAGGAGAAGAATAGAAATTACCTCATTTTCAGATTTACAACAATGTCCAGCAAACTGGACTCTCCTACCTTTCACAAGAGATGACACAGGTGGTAGTTTCCCATATATTTGCATTTCAGTTGGATGACACTTCCACAAGAGATTTTGAGCTCTCATAAGGAGGCGAGTGTAGGTTCCATCCAACCGCCTCTCAAGCTTCTTTGATAATGTCCAGGTTTCTGAGCTATATAGTAGAATTGGTTTGACTGTGGCTTTGAAGATTTCAAGTTTGAAGTCTCTACTTAGATTTGATGACCAGATCAAAAAGTTGATTACATTGACCCCTGTGTTTCACTGGTACTTAATTTATCGAACCCGAAAGGATGAAAGGCAAAGTCAACCTCGGCAGAATTTGAACTCAGAACGTAGCAATGGGTGAAATACTGCTAAACATTTTATCCAACATCCTAACGATTCTGCCAAATTGCCGCCTTAATGATAATAATAATAATAATAATAATAATAATAATAATGATAATAATAATAGTAGAACCAATCCTATGACTGGCACCCAGCAGTTTCCAGGACCGCTGGACTGACTCCTGTGCAGGTGGCAAGTGAAGAAACACCATTTCGACCCTGAGCTTGAGGAGATCCATTGAGTCAAGTACACCAACATCAAAATCAATGGAAACTGCAGTTGCGATCCCTGTGCCGGTGGCACGTAAAAAGCGCCATCCGAACGTGGCCGATGCCAGCGCCACCTAGACTGGCTTCTGTGCCGGTGGTACGTAAAAAGCACCATCCGAATCGTGGCCGATGCCAGCGCCACCTCGACTGGCTTCCGTGCCGGTGGCATGTAAAATGCACCAATCCGATCATGGCCATTGCCAGCCTTGCCTGGCACCTGTGCAGGTGGCACGTAAAAAGCGCCTACTACACTCACGGAGTGGTTGGCGTTAGGAAGGGCATCCAGCTGTAGAAACACTGCCAGATCAGACTGGAGCCTGGTGCAGCTATCTGGCTTCCCAGATCTCCGGTCAAACTGTCCAACCCATGCTAGCATGGAGAACGGACGTTAAACGATGAATAATAATAATAATAATAAATAAATGCCCTGATGCTATACCAAGCAGTGGATCTCATGGCTTCTGATTTTAACTGATTGGAATTATTATCATGTACATGTTTTGTCGTGGTATAAAAGATGGGCTACAGCAAATATTTTGCTCAATATCACAAATCTGCTTGTCAGTTGCTTGACCTTAACCAGTCAAACATGACCCTTAGTGGTTGACAATATGTGTGTCTCTGATCATGAGCAGGAGTAGTTGGGGAACAACGTAACCATGTGTTGAGAGAGATTCTTTGGGGTTTGAATAACTCACCCCAGGAAACATAGGTGATTTCTTCATTATCCCTATACGACCCTTATTCAGGAAGCTTTTGAGCGGAATGGAGTACTCAACCCGAGGAAAATTATAACTGGGTCCCACATGCAAATGGTTGTGGTGTATGTGCCTAGTGTACCCTTATCAGATGCGTAGTTGTAATAGGTATACTGGGCTTCATATATTGATACCCCAGCATCATTTGATGACATGCACTGCTCTCTAACTCAATAATAACAGTAATAATAATACCTTAACCAGTTGAGCATATCCCTTAGTGGCTGACGATATGTGCATCTCTAATCAGGAGTAGAAGTAGTGGGGGAGCATCATAGCCATGTGTTGAGAGGGATTCTTAGAGGTTTGAATAATTCACCTTTGGAAACATGGGTGTTTCGTTCAGCATCCTTAAACAATCCTTATTCAGGGACCGTTTGAGCGGGATGGGCTACTCGACCAGAAGAAAATTCAAACTGGGTTCTACCTGCAAGGTCATGTGCTGTTTGTCTTGATATGAGATCACCATGTCACACACATATGGTTGTGTTGCATGTGTCTGGTGTACCCTTATCAGACGGGTAGTCATGATGGGTATATTGGGCTTCTTATATTTTACCCCAGTGTCACTTTGATGGCATGCACTGCTCTCTCACTCAATAATAATAATAATAATAATAATAAATAACTGGGCCCCACCTGCAAGGTCATGCACTGTTTATCTTGATATGAGATCATCATGTTGCGCACATATGGTTGTGATGCATGTGCCTGGTGTACCTTTATCAGACGGGTAGTCATGATGGTTATACTGGGCTTCGTATATTTTACCCCAGTGTCACTTTGATGGCATGCACTGCTCTATCACTCAATAGTAATAATACTAGTAGTAGTAGTAGTAGTAGTAGTAGTAGTAGTAGTTACAAATTTTAGCACATGACCAGCTTTTGCAGGTGGTGGGGTAAGTTGATTACATAAACCCCAGTGTTCAGCTGGTACTTCTTCTATCGACCCCGAAAGAATGAAAGGCAAAGCTGACCTCAATGGAATCTGAACCCAGAACGCAAAGACAGATGTAAATCCGCTAAACATTTTGTCCAGTGTTCTAAGAACCCGGCCAGCTTCAGGACGATGACCAAGTGAATCTTGTTGGTAAATACTGAACGAATCTTGTGAACAAATGTTGTATTTTTTAGAGATTTAATAAGAAAACTAAAATAAATTACATCGGAAACGCCATCATCATCATCATTTTCACAGTCAACATTATCTTTCCCACCACCATCACCAACCGCAGCCACAAGTGTTATTAACCTCCAGGTGGCTTCCTTAGTTCTGCCTCAGGAAAGTGGACGTCGCAGTTCGGCATCTGACGTCTCAGGTGTTCTAAACATTCTTTCTTGCGTCGTATCTCAGGTAAGTTGGACAGGTAAAGGTATTGTAAGTTCCTGTGTGAGAGAGAGAGAAACTGAGAGGAAGTATATGAGAGAGACGAGATATAATATATGAGAGAAGGGGTGTGAGAAAGGTGGAGTGCATTGCTGAAAAAAGGAGGGAGAGCACGTGGGAAGGAGAGGAAGGTTCACCATGAGGAACGTTTACCAAGAAAATGCATCCATAGTATTAATAGTTAAAAACTATTTTATTGCAAAAATAACTCCATTCAATTGATGACAGTAAACTTACTGGACATGTTTATATATATATATATATATCTTTTACTCTTTTACTTGTTTCAGTCATTTGACTGCGGCCATGCTGGAGCACCGCCTTTAATCGAGCAACTCGACCCCGGGACTTATTCTTTGTAAGCCCAGTACTTATTCTATCGGTCTCTTTTTGCCGAACCGTTAAGTTACAGGGACGTAAACACACCAGCATCGGTTGTCAAGCGATGTTGGGGGGACAAACACACACACACACACACCACACACACATACATATATATATACATACATACGACGGGCTTCTTTCAGTTTCTGTCTACCAGATCCACTCATAAGGCTTTGGTCAGCTCGAGGCTATAGTAGAAGACACTTGCCCAAGGTGCCACGCAGTGGGGACTGAACCATGTGGTTGGTAAACAAGCTACTTACTACACAGCCACTCCCTGTGCCTATATATATATATAGTGGCTGTGTGGTAAGTAGCTTGCTTACCAACCACATAGTTCCGGGTTCAGTCCCACTGCGTGGCACCTTGGGCAAGTGTCTTCTACTATAGCCTCGAGCTGACCAAAGCCTTGTGAGTGGATCTGGTTGACGGAAACTGAAAGAAGCCCATCGTATGTATGTATATGTGTGTGTGTTTGTGTGTCTGTGTTTGTCCCCCAACATCGCTTGACAACCAATGCTGGTGTGCTTACGTCCCCGTAACGTAGCGTTTCGGCAAAAGTGACTGATAGAATAAGTACTAGGCTTACAAAGAATAAGTCCTGGGGTCGATTTGCTCGACTAAAGGCGGTGCTCCAGTATGGCCACAGTCAAATGACTGAAACAAGTAAAAGAGTATATATATATATATATATATATTATATATATATATATGTATATATATAATATTAAATTAGAGATAAAACACACTATTAGGCAAATCAAACAATGAAAAACATAAGCCAATACATAAAATTAATTAGTTATATTATTTTAAATATATATCAAAAGTATTAAAAATTTAATAAAAGATAATGAGTAAAACACTACGATCGTTTCATGGCCTAATATATATATATATAAGAAATATTGAATTTCTAAATCTCTCGTAGAGACATGTACGGTGGTGGGGCGATAGAATGGTTGTATACTGTCAATCTAACAAGAACGTGACAGTAGGGGGTACATCCCACCGCTGTATAGCCCTAGGAAGCATCGAACGCCTCCTGATGGCTTTGACACATTTTTCCCTGTGTCCTTATATACATTTACGAAGGCGGTGTTTGTCTCCCCTTCGTAAATGTATATAAGGACACAGGGAAAAATGTGTCAAAGCCATCAGTAGGCGTTCGATGCTTCCTAGGGCTATACAGCGGTGGGATGTACCCCCTACTGTCACGTTCTTGTTAGATTGACAGTATACAACCATTCTATATATATATATATATATATATATATATAAAGTATTTCCCTGTTTTATTACTGTTCTGATTTAGAAAAGAATCAAGAGACAAAGGCGATTCCAACTCACTGTAGCACAGGCAGATGGTTCAGTCCTCTTAGAGTCACATTACCAGCACTGGAGATCTCCAGGTGTTCCAAGGAATCTTTCACGTAGTGTAGCAAGTGCAAAGCATCATCATCCAGGTAATAACAGTTCTTTAGAATCAGTTTCTTCAAAAATTTCAATCCTTCTGAAATAATATCATATAACATACAACACGTGTGTATCTCTGTGTACATTTATATACACAAACACAAATACATATATTTATATGAGCGTCAATAATACTTTAATTGTTCCACGTCCTGCGTTGCTGTGTTTTTTTGCTCTTTTTTCTGTGTTTTCTTGTTTGGATTAACTTTATGTATATATTATATATATATATATATATATATATATATATATATTGTTATATTTCGGAATGGTCATTTCAACACACGACTTCACATAAAAAATCTTGCACAACAAATATATAAACGTACTATATATATATATATATATATATATATATATGAATAAATAAATAAATGGAGTTGAACGAAGATGTTAACAAAATTCCTTTACTTTCGACATATGTTTTGAAGACAACATGGTTTTATTCCAAAGGAATAAACGGTGTAAGATGCAATCTTCTCATCAGGAAAGAAAAGGAGCCTCTCTCAACAACAAGACAAAACAATAATTGCGATGACTGCCTAAATGATAAACAAAACGATAAAGGAATTTTGTTAATATCTTCGTTCAACTCCATTTATTTATTTATTCATATATAACACACAAATTTCTGCACATGAAACCGGAGTTTCTACCCTTGGACAGGATGCTGACAAAGTAATTTAAGTAATTTAATTAGGTGAAAGTTCTTTTTACCGGTTGCGCATTTGTTATGCTTATCAAAAGATGTTTTTTTAAGAGAGATAGAGTTCCTTTCTGATAGATTTTTTCCTCTTATCTGACTTTTTGTTGGGTTTGCATAAAGTCAGATAAGAGGAAAAAATCTATCAGAAAGGAACTCTATCTCTCTTAAAAAAAACATCTTTTGATAAGCATAACAAATGCGCAACCGGTAAAAAGAACCTTCACCTAATTAAATTACTTAAATTACTTTAATTATTTTGTCAGCATTTTCTTCATTTCCTTTTTTATATATCACAACTCGTCTTCCACATCTCCTTTTTTAAATATATATATATATATATATATATAACAACAAAATTTTATATAGAGTTACCCAAGTTTCCGTAACCACAAAGCCCAAGCCTTGTGGGTGCAAAACCTTAGGTAACTCTATATAAAATTTTGTTGTAATAATAACTGTTCTGTTTTTTAGAGTGTTTCTTTCTGATATATGCTTTTTTATTATTTTTCGTTTTTCAGTTCATCTTTGGTGTTACAAGGGGTTTTGTTGGTTTCTCACTCAACTGCACCCTACACATAATTAAGGGGGTTGCAGTCTGGGGAGTTAGGTGGCCAGATGTTAGGGGTGATATGATTGCAGAAATTGTCTGACAGCCAGACTGGGTTCTCCTGCTTGTGTAGTATAGTGCAGAGTCCTGTTGCCAGACAGGGTCTTCCAGAAGCTACCCTCTTGACCCAGGGCAGCACTACCTCCTCTAGGCACTTGATGTAGACCCCCGTATTGAGTCTGAGGCTGTGTGGGAAGAAGAATGGAGGCATAAAATCACCATTCCTAGTGATCACTCCAAACACCAGGGTGTTGACTGGATGTTTGATTTTTATCACTCTTGGTACATATCCTCAGATTGACACCCAAACACTCTGAAATGTTCATATTGAAGCTTCCAGTGCAAATGCCAAGCAGTACAGCATGTCGTTTCCAAACTTCTAGCAGAGTCAATTGCGTCATGGTGCTGTTTTTCTCACGGCGAACTGGCAGAAACATTAGCACGCCGGGCAAAATACATAGCCGTATTTCGTCTGCCGTTACGTTCTGAGTTCAAATTCCGTCGAGGTCAACTTTGCCTTTCATCCTTTCGGGGGTCAATAAATTAAGTACCAGTTACGTACTGGATCGATATAATCGACTTAGTCCGTTTGTCTGTCCTTGTTTGTCCCCTCTGTGTTTAGCCCCTTGTGGGTAGTAAAGAAATAGGTGCTGTTTTTCTCACAGACGGTGCCCAACTGACCCTACTATACTATGTAGTCAACAAAATCAAAAACAATCAATGTGCATGTGCCAAATAAAAAATATAAAATCGTGACAATTTACCCATCGCACCCTGTATGTATGTCATCATCATCATCATCATCGTTTAACGTCTGCTTTCCATGCTGGCACGGGTTGGACGGTTCAACCGGGGTCTGGGAAGCCAGGAGGCTGCACCAGGCTCCAGTCTGATCTGGCAGTGTTTCTACAGCTGGATGCCCTTCCTAATGCCAACCACTCCGTGAGTGTAGTGAGTGCTTTTTACGTGCCACCGACACAGATGCCAGGGTGGGAGTCTGGCAGCGGGCATGATCGGTTGGTGCTTTTTACATGCCACCGGCACAGAAACTGCACTTGCGCAGTGGATTTGAAAACAATTATAACATGTAAGCACGAGGCATGTTCTGTATTGCATTGTATTTATATGTTATTCTTGGCTTTCCTGCTGATGATAGCTGTGCCTAGCAAATTATTTTATTTGCTGAAGATAGCTTGAAATCATGGTAGGGGAAACGGATGATAAATATTTTTATTTTTCATTCCCTTCCAAAATTACCTCTATCAGTGGTTTGGATTTTAACTAATCCTTCTAGCGGGTTAGATATCCTATTATGGCCATCTCTTATGTGTTTAAATGTACACTGTATCTATGTGAATAATATATAGTCTATTGACTAGTGTTTTTCTTCACTCTAGACCACTGGTAGCAGAAAATTTCTAAATAATTTTTTACTACCCTGAAATTTATAATATACTAGCAGTATCGCCCGGCGTTGCTCTGGTTTGTAAGGAAATAACTATAAAGCATTTTTAGAGAGTTATAGCCAAAAAATAGCCAAAAAATGGAAAAAAATGATGGTAACTTTTTTTTGAGAGTAAAAAAGGTGGAGTTGCGTCCCCTAGACAGTTTGCGGTTTGTGTTTCTGATTCTCGACCCCATGTCGAATTTATCGATTTTTTTCAGAACTGGGGGAACTTTTCAAAATTTTCGCTGCGTTAGTTTTGAATTATGACATTGGGCTATGTGTGTGTCAAGTTTCATCAGAATCGGTTGAAAGCCGTGGTCAGGGTGAGGGTACAAGCTAACAGACACACAGAAACACGCACAGACAAACTGCCGTTTATATAGAGAGAGATCTATTATATAAAATCCGTTGTCTGTCTGTGTGTGTGTCTTCTAGGATCTCGGACATCCTCCATCCAATTGCGTTCAAATTTGATATGTAGATACCGATGGTATCAGGGCGTGTATAAGTCTTGAAAAAATTACAAAAATCGATTCCAGGTGAGAATGCGATCGATAAAGCCGTGGGAACGTGCATTTGTAAAATCGTTTTTCTTTGGAATAGAAAAAAAGTCTATCTTTATTTCTTCTTTTGCTGGTGTCTCAAATTTAGGTTAAATCAGTGTTTCTCAAAGGGGAGGAATATGGGACGGTCGGACAAGTTGTTTTGAGAAAATTTGGTTTAAATGTTTGACAACTCAGCACCGTCCACTGGATGGGGGGCGTTTTGTTTGTGTGTATATATATATATATATATATATATCAAGAACAATCTTACTTAGAAATGGATGCGTGCGTTCCGTCATATAATAAATTAATAAATAAAACATATGCATATACACATACATATATGTACGTACCTACCTCTACATGTATATATACATGTATATAGACACCAAAAAAAAACGTTGAATACAATGAGAAACGAAAACATAAACACAAAACCAAGGAACTGGACATTTTTCTTAAACAACGAAAAAATAGAGTACAGGACAGATAACACAAGGAAAATTCCCCTTCTTCAGTCGCCATGGTTTCATCTACTCTGTGTTTCGAAGGTGAAGGCGATACGCATCTTCGATAGAAACTTTCCTACCAAGTGAAAAGCAAATTAAATAAAATTTGAGATCTTTTTGCAGAGGGGTAAAAATGGTAACAAAAACAGGACAGTAACGACATACATTCATATGTATATGTGTGTGTATATATATATC
Organism: Octopus sinensis; assembly: GCF_006345805.1. NCBI lineage: Eukaryota > Metazoa > Mollusca > Cephalopoda > Octopoda > Octopodidae > Octopus > Octopus sinensis. Next base: position 8,356,457 of record NC_043025.1, read on the forward strand.
AGACTATACACTACATCCCTTTGTTTGGGTTTGCTATACTCTCTCTTTTTCTTTTTACTAGTTTCAGTCATTTGACTGCGGCCATGCTGGAGCACCGCCTTTAGTCGAGCAAATAGACCCCGGGACTTATTCTTTGTAAGCCCAGTACTTATTCTATCGGTCTCTTTTGCTGAACCGCTAAGTAACGGGGACATAAACACACCAGCATCGGTTGTCGAGCAATGCTAGGGGGGGACAAACACAGACACACAAACATATACACACACATATATATATATATACATATATACGACGGGCTTCTTTCAGTTTCCATCTACCAAATCCACTCACAAGGCTTTGGTCGGCCCGAGACTATAGCAGAAGACACTTGCCCAAGATGCCACGCAGTGGGACTGAACCCAGAACCATGTGGTTGGTAGACAAGCTACTTACCACACAGCCACTCCTGCGACTATGTAGAGCTTTTTTTTAATGAGTATCACTGGATTAGTTAAATCCATAAACTGTGCATTGAGTAGCACCTGTTTTTCAAAGGGGCCAGCCTTGTCATGCTGAATCTCCTTGGGAACTACATTAAGGGTACATGGTGTACTCAGCCACTTACACGTTAATTCCACAAGCAGGTTGTTCCGTCCATTGGACCAACTGGGAACCTCATCGTCATAACCAATGGAGTGTCGGGCCATTTTCAAATCCAGTGCTTAATTTATTGCTCTCTTGGGGCAAGCGGCTGAGTCGTGGGGATGTAAACAAACCAACACCAGTTGCCATGCAGTAACAGGAGGAGACAAACACAGACACAAACACACACATAAATATATACAGAAGAGGCTTCAACACAGTTTCTGACTACCTACCAAATCTGCTCACAGGTCACTGGTCAACCTGGGGCTATAACAGAAGACGGTTGCCCAAAGTGAGACACTGATGGTATAAGCCATGGTGAGTACCCAGCCTGCCCTCCCCTACGTACCCAAATGGTGGAATCCAATATTCATAACTGCTGTGTCTGTGGCATCAATTGTCTCCACTTTGTAGCGGGAGAAGTTAGTCAATGGTAAACGGTTGTAGTCCCCTTCTACGTATTTCATTCCTTTCCAGTGAATCTTGCCGCCACTCCGTAGAACCCACTCTGCACAGGCTCGGTCTGGCCCCACCAGTTTCACTCGTTCAGCATCAACCCTGCCAAGAGAGGAAAAAAGGTGCAACGCTAAGTCAAACTGATGAAAAGACCTGTTGAGGCAAGTGAAAATCAAAAAAAAAAAAATCAAAAAATCAAAAATCAAATCAAAATCGAAATCGATCAACATCAATGGAATTTGTAGTTGTGGCACATAAGAGAACCATCCGAACGTGACCATTGCCAGTGCCGCCCCGACTGGCCTTCGTGCCGGTGGCACGTAACAAACACCATCCGATCGTGTCCGTTGCCAGCCTCACCTGGCCTCCGTGCCGGTGGCACGTAAAAAGCACCGTCCGATCGTGGCCGTTCGCCAGCCTCGTCTGGCACCTGTGTCGGTGGCACATAAAAAACACCATCCGAGCGTGGCCGTCTGCCAGCCTCGTCTGTCACCTGTGTCGGTGGCACATAAAAAGCACCCACTACACTCACGGAGTGGTTGGCGTTAGGAAGGGCATCCAGCTGTAGAAACACTGCCAGATCAGACTGGGCCTGGTGCAGCCTTCTGGCTTCCCAGACCCCAGTTGAACCATCCAACCCATGCTAGCATGGAAAGCGGACGTTAAACGATGATGATATATATATATATATCTTTTACTCTTTTACTTGTTTCAGTCATTTGACTGTGGCCATGCTGGAGCACCGCCTTTAGTCGAGCAAATCAACCCCAGGACTTATTCTTTGTAAACCTAGTACTTATTCTATCGGTCTCTTTTTCCAAACTGCTAAGTTACGGGGATGTAAACATACCGCCATATATATATATATATATATGTGGAGGCATAATGGCCCAGTGGTTAGGGCAGCAGACTCGCGGTCGTAGGATTGCGGTTTCGATTCCCAGACCGGGCGTTGTGAGTGTTTATTGAGCGAAAACACCTAAAAGCTCCACGACGCTCCGGCAGGGGGTGGTGGTGATCCCTGCTGTACTCTTTCACCACTCTTTCTTCTGTTGGCCTGCTCACTTAGCCAGCGGGGTGTCGTCTTTCAAAGGCTAAAACAATGCGAAGTGCATTGTGACCAGCGATGTGTAACAACATCTGATGGCCTGGTCAGTCACGTGATCATGCGATATACATATATATGTATATTTTAATTAAAAAGTACCTTAAATAATGATGTTAAATAATGACGACGATTTCACCTATGGTGGAATTGACCTATGGTGAAATTTACTTGGAGGAATTTTCCGTGGTGGAATTTACCAGTCACCTGCATGTCAGTGGAGCGCTCAGCCACTTGCATGTTAATTTCACAAGCATGCTATTCCATTGATCGGGATCAACTGGGTCCCTTGTCATCCCTTGTCAACTGCCGTCATCAGTTGTTAGTTGTCGGAGCACTGCATCCTTCAAAACTTCCATGCTTCCTGAGAGATTCGCCAACACTACACCTGATTTTCTCCCCTCCATACACACGCTGAAGCATGGAACAAACTGCCGGCATCAGTTGTTAGTTGTCGGAGCATTGCATCCTTCAAAACTTCCATGCTTCCTGAGAGATTCGCCAACACTACACCTGATTTTCTCCCCTCCATACACACACAACCATGTATCTGACACTGTTCCCTTTCCAGACATTTCTACATTACTGCATATACTTTATATGCACTTTCTGACAAGTTGTGGTGCACCTGAGCACTGTATACAATAAATTCATTATTATTATTATTTAAAAACTCCACCTGTCTAACACCCGTGGACATGTTTACAAAGTCAGAAAACAGCACAGCTCCTTCCATGACTTTCGGAAACATTTTTTCATGCTAAGAATTGCTGAAGCATGGAACAAACTGCCGGCATCAGTTGTTAGTTGTCAGAGCACTGCATCCTTCAAAACTTCCGTGCTTTCTGAGATTAGCCAACACTACATCTGATTTTCTCCCCTCCATACACACGCTGAAGCATGTATTTGACTCATACATCGTTCCCTTTCTAGACATTTGTACATTACTGCATATACTTTATACGCACTTTCTGACAAGTTGTGGTGCACCTGAGCACTGTATACAATAAATTCATTATTATTATTATTTAAAAACTCCACCTGTCTAACACCCGTGGACATGTTTACAATGTCAGAAAACAGCACAGCTCCTTCCATGACTTTCGGAAATATTTTTTCATGCTAAGAATTGCTGAAGCATGGAACAAACTGCCGGCATCAGTTGTTAGTTATCGGAGCACTGCATCCTTCAAAATTTCCATGCTTCCTGAGATTAGCCAACACTACACCTGATTTTCTCCCCTCCATACACACGCTGAAGCATGGAACAAACTGCCGGCATCAGTTGTTAGTTGTCAGAGCACTGCATCCTTCAAAACTTCCATGCTTTCTGAGATTAGCCAACAGTACACCTGATTTTCTCCCCTCCATACACACGCTGAAGCATGCATCTGACTCATACATCGTTCCCTTTCTAGACATTTGTACATTACTGCATATACTTTATACACACTTTCTGACAAGTTGTGGTGCACCTGAGCACTGTATACAATAATTTCATCATCATTATTATTATTTTTAACCAACAGAGTGCCTGTAAGGCCTCACTAAATCTAAATCTGACAGCCACAGGTCCTATGACAGAAGCTACAAAAAAGGACCAGGTGGGTTGGACATGTAGTAACTATAAATAAGAGTTAAGTACCATACCTGTTAAAAACAGCATAAAGCCATCCCCACAATGATCTGCTTGGTTGAGGAAGCCCAGAAAATAAGGTGTGTGGTTTGGTGCCAGTCTGAAGAAGGCTTCTGGAAAGGGCCAATAAGGGCATCTTGATGCCTGAAACAATAAATCTCAAGATTTAATGAATCCAACAAGACATGCCTGTTAGATTAATTAATGAAGGATTTAACACATTAATTACAGGATTTACTCTAGTAGTAGTAGTAGGAGCACCAAGTTGTAGTAGTAGTAGCGGCAGTAACGCCAGTAATGGTGGCAGCAGCACCAAGTAGTAGTAGTAGTAGTAGTGGTGGTAGTAGTAGTAGTAGTAGTAGTGTCGGTGGCAGTGGTGGTGGTAGTAGTAGTAGTGGCAGTGGTGGTGGTAGTAGTAGTAGCGGCAGTAGCAACAGTAATGGCGGCAGCAGCACCAAGTAGTTGTAGTAGTGGTAGTGGTGGTAGTAGTAGTAGTAGTAGGTTTCTGTTATCTTCAGAAATGTAAACAAAGCCACTTCCGGTACTTACGGTACCTATACCGAAGGATCGCCCCGGTATAAATTGATAATACTAAGAAATATTACCGGTCCCTGACACATTGGGAAAACAAACTGCTGGTACGCCGCATCAGATAGTTGGAGAGGCACTGGTCTAGAGTGGCCCCCACCCACCACTGGCTGCATCAAAGGGAAGATGATGATGGTGTATGTAATAAATTACTCTTACTCTTTTACTCTTTTACTAGTTTCAGTCATTTGACTGCGGCCATGCTGGAGCACCGCCTTTAGTTACAAAACTGCTAAAATCGGCAGTAATTTATAATTCTCCTGTGCAGATATGTGTGCATAAGACTATTAAATTATTGCACAGGGGTTCCTCGAGCCAGTGGAACGTTTCCTTGGGGTTCCGCTCCAGCAAAAAGTTTGAAAAGCACTGCCTTAACGAACGAATCTATCATCAAAGGCATTCCAGCCATGACCCCGTCGTCTTTTTAGCATGATGACATCCACGACTACATTGTTTGATATTTGCATTTCTTTTACTTATATATATAAGTATTATATATATATAAGTCTTTAATAAGTCTTATATATATAAGTATTATATATATATAAGTCTATATATATATATATATAAGACTTATATATATATAAGTCCTTATATATATAAGGAGGGAGATTTGGCTGCTATTTCTAGTAGGTCAAACGACTATATAGAGAAATGCTGTCCGATCGGTTGCACACTAAAC
>NC_043025.1:8361647-8384147 GCF_006345805.1 Octopus sinensis
AGCACAATTTTTTTTTGAATATTATATTATGGTCGATTTATTCGGCTAAAGCTCTTCAAGGCTTTTCAAAGCGGTGCTCCAGCGTGGCTGCAGTCTAGTGACTAAAGCAAGTAAAAGAGGGGAATAGTGTACTATAGCGTCGTTGGTAACAGGTCTGCAATGAGTGTGTGTGTGTGTGTGTGTGTGGTTATTCAGAGTGACGAGGGAGTGTCTGTCTGTCTGTCATGCTATGTGGTCAAAATATCAAAAGGGAACTTCGTTCCTTATGCACCGGCTTTTCCAATTTTCTTACTGATATTTACATCTTTTACTGATTAATAAGGATCGGAATTTAATATGAAGATAAAAAGACGTTGGTGGGGTCGTGCACGGACACATTGACACATGTCACATACATCTACAATATGAAACTCGAAATTTCGAAAAAAAAAAAAAAAAAAAAATGTGTGTGTCAGTATGTATGTGTGTGTGCTTTTCTGGCGATCCTTCGGTATAGGTACTGCAAGTACCGGAAGTGCCCTTGTTTACATTTCTGAGTATAACAGAAACCCTTTTCCCCTAACCCTAGCACAAACCCTACCCCCCCCCCATATATATCATCATCATCATCATCATTTAAAGTCCGCTTTCCATGCTGGCATGGGTTGGACGGTTCAACTGGGGTCTGGGAAGCCAGAAGGCTGCATCAGGCCCAGTCTGATCTGGCAGTGTTTCTACGGCTGGATGCCCTTCCTAATGCCAACCACTCCGAGAGTTTTATATATATATATATATATAAAAACCCCACTTTCTTGAAATGTTTCCGGTACGTATACCGAAGTTACGCCTCATATTTTACCCACTTCGAAAAGCATCTGTAGAAAATTTCATCAAAAAATAACTATTTTTCTGAAAGTTATGAGGAAACAAAGTCAACTCGTGAATTTTCCGAAACTCCTCTTCCCACTCAGGGAAAAATTGTCTTTCACCACAAATCCCGATGTAATCGGGATCTACACCAGCTGGGGCGTATTCATTGAAAATTTCATTAAAAAATATAGATTATTCTGGAAGTTATGAGGTAACAAAATCGAGAGGAGGGGGCACACATGTGTAGGAATGCCTATATATAAAACCTTCGACACACGCATTGAGTCGAAACAGGGGCAGCTGATGAATGGGAATCTTCCTTGTATCGTTTGTCCTGTACTCTGTTCTTTCGCTGTTAAAAAAAGTCCGTTTCCTTGTTTGGTTTTATATTTTCGTTTCTCGTGTTCTACGTTTATTTGTGGTGTCCTGGACTCATATATGCATGTATATATACACATAGATGTAGGTATGTACATATATGTATGTATATATGCATATGTTTTATTTATTAAATTGTTATTATATGACTGAACGCACGCGTTGTTTTCTCTTCTCCAAGTAAGTTTTTATATGTATATATATCAATCATCATCATCATCATCATCATCGTTTAACGTCCGCTTTAATAGCCGCGTTCGAAAACGGGTTCAAAAACATTTGGACGGTTCGACTGGGTCTGGGAAAGAGCCGGGCCGCTCAGGCTCCAGTTGAATCTGGCAGATTTTCACGGCTGGATGCCCTTCAACGCCAACCACTCCGTGAGTGGATTTGGGTGCTTTTACGTGCCACCTGCACAGGGGCCGGAGGGTCCGGCATAGTCACGATCGGTTCGAGCATTTAACGTGTCAGGCGGCACGGGGGCAACGTAGGTCCCGGTTACTTTGGGGATCAGGGGGGATCGGGGTACTTTGGGATCCGGGGGTACTATAGATGGGTAGGGGGTATGTGGAATTGCTGCAGAAAGCAGCCCGGGGTCTTGTAGTCACCAGCCATTTATCGTCATGAGAGTAACGTAATTAGGTAGAGGAAAGAAATACATATATATATATATATATACACAGGAGTAAACACATAGATGTGAAACAAGGTGGAAAAAAGAGTACTCAAATACCAGGGGTAGAGTCATATGCTTTATTTAAAGCAGCAGAAAATTCAACAAAACCTGTTACTCTGAGTTTCACCTTCCCGTTCGTCGGACAGTTTTTGCTAGAAAATTCTAAATAAAGTATATATATATGTATATATATAATATATATATGGTGTAGTGGATAAACTGTTGTCTAAATTATGCAAAAATGAAAATAACACTGACATCTCATTTTAACATGTATTTACCAAAATTGCATAAAAATATCTTGAAATGCTAAAGAGTAAATTTGTTTAATAAAATCACCATTGGCTTCAACCACAACCTCCAGATGACTTCGGGATCTCCTACGGCTCTTCTGGACGGTCTCCTTGTTTGAGTTGGTGAATGCTGCCATAATCCTTCCCTTCTGTTCATCTTTGATGTTACAAGGAGTTTTGTTGGTCTTACACTCAACTGCGTCCCACACATAATAATCAAGGGGTTTGCAGTCTAGGGAATTAGGTGGTCAGGCGTTAGGGGTAATTTGGACACAGAAATTGTTTGACTGGGCTCTCTTGCTTGTGTGGCATGGTGCAGAGTTCTTTTGCCAGACATAGGGTCTTCCAGCAGACACCCTCTTGACCCAGGGCAGTGCTACCTCCTCCAGGCACTTGATGTAGGCCTCTGTATTGAGTTTGAGGCCACGTGGGAAGATGAATGGAGGCATAACATTGCCATCACAAGTGATCACTCCAAACACCATGATCTTGACTGGACATTTGATTTTTATCACTCCTCTCGGTACATGTTTTGGAACATGGCAAACCAACGGTTGTTCTGTGTGGGCATCATCTGATCCTGCCAGAAATTTTTCTCATTTGAGAAAATCCAAAGCATGTTCAGATGGAGGGGATGCCTGAGTTTGTTCAAAAGCTTTGTAGCATGGTCCTTCCTTCCTCTTCTGCTTGATGGCTTGGAATAAAAATTGGCCCTTCCGGCGTGAATGCCAAGCAGTACAGCTTGTCATTTCCAAATTTCTGGCAGAGTGAATTGTGTCATGGTGCTGTACTGTGCCCCACTGACCCTACTATACTGTGTAGTTGACAAAATCAAAAACACAATACACATGCGTGAAATTGAAAATGTAAAAAGGCGACAATTTACCCATTGCACCTGTATGTATATATGTATGTATATATATCTATATATATATATATATATATATATATACTCTCTTTTACTTGTTTCAGTCATTTGACTGTGGCCATGCTGGAGCACCGCCTTTAGTCGAGTGAATCGACCCCAGGACTTATTCTTTGTAAGCCTAGTACTTATTCTATCGGTCTCTTTTGCCCAACTGCTAAGTTACAGGGACGTAAACACACCAGCATCGGTTGTCAAGCGATGTTGGGGGGGGGGGACAAACACATGCACACAAACACACACACACAAATATATATATATATATATATATATACGATGGGCTTCTTTCAGTTTCTGTCTACTAAATCCACTCACAAGGCTTTAGTTGGCCCGAGGCTATAGCAGAAGACATTTGCCCAAGGTGCCACACAGTGGGACTGAACCCGGAACCATGTGGTTGGTAAGCAAGCTACTTACCACACATATAATGTGTGTGTGTTCTTTTCAGTCATTTGACTGCACCCATGCTGGAGCACCGCCAAGAAGGGCTTTAGTCAAGCAAATCAACCCCAGGAATTATTATTTATGCCTACTACTTCTAAAGGTACCTTTTGCCGAACCACGGTTGTCAAGCAGGGATGGGGGAACAAGCACACACACACACGCACAATGGGCTTCTTTCTGTTTCCACCCACTAAATCCACTCACAAGGCTTTGGTCAGCCCGAGGCTATAGAAGAAGACACTTGCCCAAGGTGCCACACAGTGGGACTGAACCTAGGACCTCGTGGTTGGGAAGGATGCTTCCTATCACACAGCCACACCTGTGCATATATATATATATATATATATATAAATAATAATAAAAATAACAACAACAAAAGAATGAATGAGACCTCAATATTATGTAAAATAGAGGAGTGAATCTATATATATATATAGTAAGGTGTAGCTATGGTGGCGCAAGCAGGGGACATGCCTTAGGCGCCACTTTGGGGAAGCACAATTTTGACCAAGATCATTTTCTAATTAAGCTGTTTCTATGTAAGTTTTCACTTTTTGGTTACGGAGGTGGGGACGCAATTCTGATGATTGCCCTGGGTGCCATTTACCCTAGCTACACCCCTGTATATCTATATCTGTATATTTTTTTTCTCTCCTTGTTTTTTTCTGTGTGTCTTTCTGTCGAAGAGCGTAGGCTCGAAACGTAAAGGACTTTCTATTTCTATTCCTGAGCACTATACATTTGTTTGTACTCCACCTACCTTCGTCTTTTGTTTATTTTCATAAACCTTCCCGTTATATATATATATCTCTCTTTTATTTCTCTTTTACTTGTTTCAGTCATTTGACTGCGGCCATGCTGGAGCACCGCCTTTAGTCGAGCAAATCGACCCGGGACTTATTCTTTGTAAGCCCAGTACTTATTCTATCGGTCTCTTTTGCCGAACCGCTAAGTAACAGGGACGTAAACACACCAGCATTGGTGTCAAGCAATGCTAGGGGGTCAAACAGAGACACACAAACACACACACATACATATATATACATATATACGACAGGCTTCTTTCAGTTTCCGTCTACCAAATCCACTCACAAGGCATTGGTCGGCCCAGGGCTATAGCAGAAGACACTTGCCCAAGATGCCACGCAGTGGGACTGAACCCGGAACCATGTGGTTGGTAAGCAAGCTACTTACCACACAGCCACTCCTGCGCCTGTTCATATTTTTCAAAAGAGGGATCTGACTAATATAAATGATACCCTTGTATAAAAACAGCAAGCTGGCAGAATTGTTACCATTCCGGGCAAAGTATTTAGCAGCATATCTTTTGTATAAATAAGAATCGAAATCAAAATCGCTCAAAAATCAATGGAAATTGCAGTTGTGAATCCAGTGCAGGTGGCACGTAGAAGAACCATCCGAACGTGGCCGTTTCCAGCGCTGCCCCGACTGGCCTCCGTGCTGGTGGCACGTAGAAGAACCATCCGAACGTGGCCGTTTCCAGCGCTGCCCCGACTGGCCTCCGTGCTGGTGGCACGTAGAAGAACCATCCGAACGTGGCCGTTTCCAGCGCTGCCCCGACTGGCCTCCGTGCTGGTGGCACGTAGAAGAACCATCCGAACGTGGCCGTTTCCAGCGCTGCCCCGACTGGCCTCCGTGCTGGTGGCACGTAGAAGAACCATCCGAACGTGGCCGTTTCCAGCGCTGCCCCGACTGGCCTCCGTGCTGGTGGCACGTAGAAGAACCATCCGAACGTGGCCGTTTCCAGCGCTGCCCCGACTGGCCTCCGTGCTGGTGGCACGTAGAAGAACCATCCGAACGTGGCCGTTTCCAGCGCTGCTCGACTGGCCTCCGTGCTGGTGGCACGTAGAAGAACCATCCGAACGTGGCCGTTTCCAGCGCTGCCCCGACTGGCCTCCGTGCTGGTGGCACGTAGAAGAACCATCCGAACGTGGCCGTTTCCAGTGCTGCCCCGACTGGCCTCCGTGCTGGTGGCACGTAGAAGAACCATCCGAACGTGGCCGTTTCCAGCGCTGCCCCGACTGGCCTCCGTGCTGGTGGCACGTAGAAGAACCATCCGAACGTGGCCGTTTCCAGCGCTGCCCCGACTGGCCTCCGTGCTGGTGGCACGTAGAAGAACCATCCGAACGTGGCCGTTTCCAGCGCTGCCCCCGACTGGCCTCCGTGCTGGTGGCACGTAGAAGAACCATCCGAACGTGGCCGTTTCCAGCGCTGCCTCGACTGGCCTCCGTGCTGGTGGCACGTAGAAGAACCATCCGAACGTGGCCGTTTCCAGCGCTGCCCCGACTGGCCTCCGTGCTGGTGGCACGTAGAAGAACCATCCGAACGTGGCCGTTTCCAGTGCTGCCCCGACTGGCCTCCGTGCTGGTGGCACGTAGAAGAACATCCGAACGTGGCCGTTTCCAGCGCTGCCCCGACTGGCCTCCGTGCTGGTGGCACGTAGAAGAACCATCCGACGTGGCCGTTTCCAGCGCTGCCCGACTGGCCTCCGTGCTGGTGGCACGTAGAAGAACCATCCGAACGTGGCCGTTTCCAGCGCTGCCCCGACTGGCCTCCGTGCTGGTGGAACGTAGAAGAACCATCCGAACGTGGCCGTTTCCAGCGCTGCCCCGACTGGCCTCCGTGCTGGTGGCACGTAGAAGAACCATCCGAACGTGGCCGTTTCCAGCGCTGCCCCGACTGGCCTCCGTGCTGGTGGCACGTAGAAGAACCATCCGAACGTGGCCGTTTCCAGCGCTGCCCCGACTGGCCTCCGTGCTGGTGGCACGTAGAAGAACCATCGAACGTGGCCGTTTCCAGCGCTGCCCCGACTGGCCTCCGTGCTGGTGGCACGTAGAAGAACCATCCGAACGTGGCCGTTTCCAGCGCTGCCCCGACTGGCCTCCGTGCTGGTGGCACGTAGAAGAACCATCCGAACGTGGCCGTTTCCAGCGCTGCCTCGACTGGCCTCCGTGCTGGTGGCACGTAGAAGAACCATCCGAACGTGGCCGTTTCCAGCGAGCCCCGACTGGCCTCCGTGCTGGTGGCACGTAGAAGAACCATCCGAACGTGGCCGTTTCCAGTGCGCCCCGACTGCCTCCGTGCTGGTGGCACGTAGAAGAACCATCCGAACGTGGCCGTTTCCAGCGCTGCCCCGACTGGCCTCGTGCTGGTGGCACGTAGAAGAACCATCCGAACGTGGCCGTTTCCAGCGCTGCCCCGACTGGCCTCCGTGCTGGTGGCACGTAGAAGAACCATCCGAACGTGGCCGTTTCCAGCGCTGCCCCTGGCCTCCGTGCTGGTGGCACGTAGAAGAACCATCCGAACGTGGCCGTTTCCAGCGCTGCCTCGACTGGCCTCCGTGCTGGTGGCACGTAGAAGAACCATCCGAACGTGGCCGTTTCCAGCGCTGCCCCGACTGGCCTCCGGTGGGTGGCACGTAGAAGAACCATCCGAACGTGGCCGTTTCCAGCGCTGCCCGACTGGCCGTGCTGGTGGCACGTAGAAGAACCATCCGAACGTGGCCGTTTCCAGCGCTGCCTCGACTGGCCTCCGTGCTGGTGGCACGTAGAAGAAACCATCCGAACGTGGCCGTTTCCAGCGTGCCCCGACTGGCCTCCGTGCTGGTGGCACGTAGAAGAACCATCCGAACGTGGCCGTTTCCAGCGCTGCCCCGACTGGCCTCCGTGTGGTGGCAGTAGAAGAACCATCCGAACGTGGCCGTTTCCAGCGCTGCCCCGACTGGCCTCCGTGCTGGTGGCACGTAGAAGAACCATCCGAACGTGGCCGTTTCCAGCGCTGCCCCGACTGGCCTCCGTGCTGGTGGCACGTAGAAGAACCATCCGAACGTGGCCGTTTCCAGCGCTGCCCCGACTGGCCTCCGTGCTGGTGGCACGTAGAAGAACCATCCGAACGTGGCCGTTCCAGCGCTGCCCCGACTGGCCTCCGTGCTGGTGGCACGTAGAAGAACCATCCGAACGTGGCCGTTTCCAGCGCTGCCTCGACTGGCCTCCGTGCTGGTGGCACGTAGAAGAACCATCATCCGAACGTGGCCGTTTCCAGCGCTGCCCCGACTGGCCTCCGTGCTGGTGGCACGTAGAAGAACCATCCGAACGTGGCCGTTTCCAGCGCTGCCCCGACTGGCCTCCGTGCTGGTGGCACGTAGAAGAACCATCCGAACGTGGCCGTTTTCAGCGCTGCCCGACTGGCCTCCGTGCTGGTGGCACGTAGAAGAACCATCCGAACATGGCCGTTTCCAGCGCTGCCCCGACTGGCCTCCGTGCTGGTGGCACGTAGAAGAACCATCCGAACGTGGCCGTTTCCAGCGCTGCCTCGACTGGCCTCCGTGCTGGTGGGACGTAGAAGAACCATCCGAACGTGGCCGTTTCCAGCCTGCCCGACTGGCCTCCGTGCTGGTGGCACGTAGAAGAACCATCCGAACGTGGCCGTTTCCAGCGCTGCCCCGACTGGCCTCCGTGCTGGTGGCACGTAGAAGAACCATCCGAACGTGGCCGTTTCCAGCGCTGCCCCGACTGGCTCCGTGCTGGTGGCACGTAGAAGAAACCATCGAACATGGCCGTTTCCAGCGCTGCCCCGACTGGCCTCCGTGCTGGTGGCACGTAGAAGAAACCATCCGAACGTGGGCGTTTCCAGCGCTGCCCGACTGGCCTCGCTGCTGGTGGGTAGAAGAACCATCCGAACATGGCCGTTTCCAGCGCTGCCCCGACTGGCCTCCGTGCTGGTGGCACGTAGAAGAACCATCCGAACGTGGCCGTTTCCAGCGCTGCCCCGACTGGCCTCCGTGCTGGTGGCACGTAGAAGAACCATCCGAACATGGCCGTTTCCAGCGCTGCCTCGACTGGCCTCCGTGCTGGTGGCACGTAGAAGAACCATCCGAACGTGGCCGTTTCCAGCGCTGCCTCGATTGGCCTCCGTGCTGGTGGCACGTAGAAGAACCATCCGAACGTGGCCGTTTTCAGCGCTGCCCCGACTGGCCTCCGTGCTGGTGGCACGTAAAAAGCACCCACTACACTCACGGAGTGGTTGGCGTTAGGAAGGGCATCCAGCTGTAGAAACACTGCCAGATAAGACTGGAGCCTGGTGCAGCCTTCTGGCTTTCCAGATCCCCGGTCGAACCGTCCAACCCATGCTAGCATGGAAAACGTCCATGTAGGTGACATGTAAAAGCACCAACCGATCATGGCCGTTGCCAGCCTCCTCTGGCCCCAGTGCTGGTGGCACGTAAAAAGCACCCACTACATTCACGGAGTGGTTGGCGTTAGGAAGGGCATCCAGCTGTAGAAACCGACTGGAGCCTGGTGCAGCCTCCTGGCTTCCCAGACCCCAGTCAAACCATCCAACCCATGCTAGCATGGAGAACAGACGTTGAACGATGATGATGGTGATGATGTATGTATATGAGAGATAGAGAGAGAGAGAGGCTGGCATCTTGGGGTGTTGCTGGAACAGTTGATAATGGAGCTGTCTTGTAGTTGGCCCCTTTCATGTATATCCAAAGATGAACAAATAAGAGAATGTAGCATTCAACATATTTAGTTGGGGTTACATGCATTTAACAACAATACTTGTATGCACAAGTTCTGTGCATATGGAACACATCCGTATCATCCGACAGAGCAGAAAAAATTTTAATGTAATTTAAAATATCTCTTAGGTGAGAGTATTTAGGCCTCCATGGATCAGTTCAGGTCATGTAGTTGTCTTAGTTAGTTAGTTAATTTTTTGGCTCAAAAAGCAAAAAAGCAAGGCCATGTAGGGGGACATGGAGTTATGTACAGGGTGGTGTTCATGTAAAGAGTTCAGGCCATTTCTGGTCAAGGGAGACTTTGAACCGAGCGGTCGTCGGCATCTTCACTATCTCGTCCGGCAGCTTATTCCACGGAACCGCAACCCGGACGGAGAAAGCCCCTCTCCTTCGATTGAGATGAAATCGTCGTAGATAGAGCTTTTCGGAGTGACCCCTCAGCCGACGCTCTGGAGCAGGAGTGAAGAACAGCTCCTTCGAGAGGTTACACTTTCTGCTTATGATGTTGTGAGCAAGAATGAGATCACCACGGCGTCATAGCCATCATAGCCTCATCAATAATAAGACATCAACATTACTTAATCCATTATTTTTCAGGGTGTGACAATTCAGCAGTATTAACCCTTTGGATCTTTTCCTTTTGATAGCCAGATTTCAATACAATTTCTAGTTAACTAAACACTTTAAAACTTCATATACTGGTAGAATGTGTTTATAAAACATCATTTTTTCTTGGTTTTATTGAGAAAATTCTATGGTTTGTAAGATATTTCGTCTGAAAATCTGAGCATTTTGGCAATTTTAACCAATCGATTACCTCCATTTAGGTAAACACCATTTGCTGCGTCTAAAACTGAGACAACATCCTGTAACTAACCCTAAACCTCCCCCTAACCCTAACGGAAAGTTTGTGTATAAAATTATAGAATTATTTTGATTGTTAATTGTTTAAATCACTTTCCATTGCTATCGGGTTTTTTTACACGCGTAACAATTAAATTAATTTAACAATTAAGAAAAAAAAAATTAGGGTTAGGGTTAGTTACAGGATGTTATCTCAGTTTTAGACGCAGCAAATGGTGTTTACCTAAATGGAGGTAATTGATTGGTTAAAATTGCCGAAATGCTCGGATTTTCAGACGAAATATCTTACAAACTATAGAATTTTCTCAATAAAGCCAAGAAAAAAATGATGTTTTATAAACACATTCTACCAGTATACGAAGTTTAAAAGTGTTTAGTTAACTAGAAATTGTGTTGACATCTGGCCTTCAAAAGGAAAAGATCCAACCCTTTACAAAATATCCGACACACAGTGGGGCAAACAAGATGTTGACATCAGTTAGTTGTCATTTTGTAGTGTGTGGTATTTCAGGGACAACAGTTATCAGAAGGGGGCGTAACCAATTTCTCGCTAGATTGTGTATGTGTATAAAGCAGTAAGCTAGCAGAATCGTTAGCACACCGGGCGAAATACTTACCAGTATTTCGGCTGCTGCTACGTTCTGAGTTCAAATTCCACTGAGGTCGATTTTGCCTTTCATCCTTTTGGGGTTGATTAAATAAGTACCAGTTTCGCACTGGGGTCAATATAATCAACTTAATCCGTTTGTCCTTGTTTGTCCTCTCTGTGTTTAGCCCCTTGTGGGTAGTAAAGAAATAGGTATTTCGTCTGCTGCTATGTTCTGAGTTCAAATTCCACCGAGGTTGACTTTGCCTTTCATCCTTTTGGGGTTGATTAAATAAGTACCAGTTAGGCACTGGGGTCGATATAATCGACTTAATCCGTTTGTCTATCCTTGTTTGTCCCCTCTATGTTTAGCCCCTTGTGGGCAATAAAGAAATAAGATTGTATATGTTTGCATGACCAACATGATGGATAGTAAGGCTGGAACCTCTTTGGGCAGCAAGTATTTATATACTCTGCATTGCACATAAGTCAACCAGGCTTTAAGGTGGAATATCTGCATTGTCAGTGGCCAACAGTTTGAATTCATTAACAAGAAAAGTCTCCAGCGGCAACAATATCATAGTTACGGTGGAGTATATGAAATTTTTCGCAGAAGTACAGAGTTGACAATTTTGAGTGTTGTAGGGTCCTCTCAAGAATGCCCCATAAAATATTGGGGAAGTTGTTTCAATGGTCCTGGAGTTTCTAGATGAAGTGGGACGATGTTTCCATATACCTCAAGGACTGCATGGGTCATTGGTATGACATACTTGTGTAGTATATCATTGGATGGTTTGACGGTGGCTCTATAGACCATAGCCCTTGAGAGGCAGGGTGCTCCCATTGAACAATTGGTGGGATTTCAGTAGTCACAGGATAGAGGGAATGGATACATATTTGTGTTGGTTGTCACACATAACGTTGGAAGCGATATTATCTAAGCATGAGCAACTAACCTTGACATTGTGAGAGTTAAAGAGTTTATAATATCTATGGGACATCAAGAAATATCTTGATTAATGCCAAGAAGCACGAAGCTATATTAGTGGAAACATCTAGATAGAATGGAGGATTAAATCCGATTACCTTTCTTTTTCTGTCTTAGGGTTTTGGGGATGCAGTGGGGATTCTCCACATACACTAACAAGTAGAGCCATTCCTCAATAGTGACTCAGCTCTGTTGAAGATCTCTCTGTCCACCAACAGATTGGAAAATTTTTAATCGATGCCTGTGACTAGGTTTCTAAATACAACTGGGGTGGGGAGTTGGAGTATCTCTGGATTCAAAGTTTTACCCAGAACAAATCCTGAAAGGGGATTCATGTGCCGGTGGCACATCAAAAATGTTATATCCAAATGGGATCAATGCCAGGCCCGCCTGACTGGCTCTTGTGCCGGTGGCAAATAAAAAGCATCCACTACACTCTTGGAGTGGTTAGTGTTGGGAAGGGCATCAAGCTGTAGAAACATTGCCAGTTCAGATTGGAGCCTGGTGTAGCCGCTGGCTCTTCAGACCTCAGTCAAACTGTTCAATCCATGCCAGCATGGAAAATGGTCATTAAACAATGATGATGATGATGATATATATACAGGTGATATATATACAAGGTGGCGAGCTGGCAGAAACGTTAGCACGCCGGGCGAAATGCTTAACGGTATTTCGTCTGCCGTTACGTTGTGAGTTCAAATTCCGCCGAGGTCGACTTTGCCTTTCATCCTTTCGGGGTCGATAAATTAAGTACCAGTTACACACTGGGGTCGATGTAATCGACTTAATACCTATGTATGTCCTTGTTTGTCCCCTCTATGTTTAGCCCCTTGTGGGTAATAAAGAAATAGATATATATACAGGTGACGGTGTGGCTGTGTGGTAAGAAGCTTGCTTCCTAGCACGTGGTCCAGGGTTCAGTCCCACTGTATGGCACCTTGGGCAAGAGTCTTCAACAATAGCCTTGGACCAACCAAAGCTTTGAGTGGATTTGGTAGACAGAAACTGCAAGAAGCCTGTCGTGTATGTATGTTCCCACCACCATCACTTGATAACCGATGGTGTGTTTATCAGCAAAAGAGACTGATAGAATAAGTACTAGGCTTACAAAGAATAAGTTCTGGGGTTGATTTCTTCAACTAAAAAAAAGCCTTTAAGGCAGTGCTCCAACCAGTTGTAAAGCAGTGATGGGGGACAAACACAGGCACTATACACACACACACACACACACCACACACACATGATGGGCTTCTTTCAGTTTCCATCCACCAAATCCACTCACAAAACTATAGGAGAAGACACTTGATCAAGGTGCCACACAGTGGGACTGAACCTGAAACCATGTGGTTAGGAAGCAAGCTTCTTACCACATAGCGTCTCCTGCCCCTATATTAGCAACAGAAGCATTATTAATGCTGAGAGGTAACAGTTACCCCATTTTAACCCTTTACCACTTAAACTGACCATATCCAGCCAAAATATTCTGCCTGTTTTAAGTTCAAAATGGCCAGATCCTGCCTGTCACACCTACCCTACAATGTCAATCTAAAAATAGTCACATCATCAAGTTATAAGATAATGCATGATTAATTCCAAGCAATGTCAATAAATAAGCATTTGGGCTCTCAATCATGAGATAGTGAGTTCGATTCCTGGACCGGGCTGTGTGTTGTGTTCTTGAGCAAGAACTGGTGATCATGTTGGTCACCAGATCATTCATCTGTAGAAATGAGTTGTGATGTCACTGGTGCCAAAGCTGTATCGGCCCCTTTGCCTCTCCCTTGGATAACATCAATGGCATTAAGAGGGGAGGATGGTATGCATGGGTGACAAACTGGCAGAAACGTTAGCACGCCAGGTGAAATACGTAGCGGTATTTCATCTGCCGTCACGTTCTGAATTCAAATTCCGCCGAGGTCGACTTAGCCTTTCATCCTTTCGGGGTCGATTAAATAAGTACCAGTTACACACTGGGGTCGATATAATCGACTTAATCCGTGTGTCTGTCCTTGTTTGTCCCCTCTGTCTTTAGCCCCTTGTGGGTAGTAAAGAAATAGGTATTTCGCCCGTCTTTACGTTCTGAGTTCAAATTCCGCCGAGATCGACTTTGCCTTTCATCCTTTCGGGGTTGATTGAATAAGTACCAGTTACGCACTGGGGTCGATATAATCGACTTAATCCGTGTGTCTGTCCTTGTTTGTTCTCTGTGTTTAGCCCCTTGTGGGTAGTAAAGAGATAGGTATGCATGGGTGACTGATGGTCTTCCATAAACAGCCTTTGCCTGGGCTTGTGCCTTGGAGGGAAAGTTTCTAGGTGCAATCCCATGGTCGTTAATGACCAAAGGGGGTCTTTATACCCCTTTTACATTTGACAGAATAATCTGAATGTTAAAGGGTTAAACCTAGGGGTTCTATTGGCCTTGGTGCACTCTTGTTTATATCACCTGTTCTGGCACCGTTTTTCTATGTCGCTGGCTTTGAGATGAGTTGCTGCTATCCCTAACAGGTATCCATCATTGACATGACCAAAGGATCAAAATCACATGATCTGGTGGTAGTGGGGATTTATCTCCCTGCTAGCGATATAAACAAAAGGGCATTTTGCACCAAAAGGTAATTTGTGAATTTTTATCATCATATCAACCACAGTATAGAACATCCACGTTTAAGTGGGGATAAATATTAACTTTCAGTGTTCATCTCGAAAGAGTCCAGAAGCTGGCTACCCGCATGGTTCTTGGTCTCAAGCATTTGTTGTATGAAGAAAGGCTAAAGACGCTTGACCTTTATTCTCTAGAAAAACGCCGCCGCCGTGGTGATCTCATTCTTGCTCACAACATCATAAGCGGAAAGTGTAACCTCTCGAAAGAGCTGTTCTTCACTCCTGCTCCAGAGCGTCGGCTGCAGGGTCACTCCGAAAAGCTCTATCTGCGACGATTTCATCTCAATCGAAGGAGAGGGGCTTTCTCCGTCCGGGTTGCGGATCCATGGAATAAGCTGCTGGACGAGATATTGAAGATGCCGACGACCACTCGGTTCAAAGTCTCTCTTGACCAGAAATGGCCTGAACTCTTTGCATGAACACCACCCTGTACATTACTCCATGTTCCCCTACATGGCCTTGCTTTTTGCTTTTTGAGCCAAAAAATTAACTTAACTTAACAAGCAGGAGTGGCTGTGTGGTAAGTAGCTTGTTTACCAACCACATGGTTCCGGGTTCAGTCCCACTGCGTGGCACCTTGGGCAAGTGTCTTCTACTGTAGCCTCGGGCCGACCAAAGCCTTGTGAGTGGATTTGGTAGACGGAAACTGAAAGAAGCCCGTCGTATATATGTATATATATATATATATATGCGTGTGTGTGAGAATAAGTCCTGGGGTCGAGTTGCTCGATTAAAGGCGGTGCTCCAGCATGGCCGCAGTCAAATGACTGAAACAAGTAAAAGAGTAAAAGAGTAAGCTCACTTGCTAATCGCAGCACCAGTGCCTGTTCTAGCGCCAATTTTCTGGACATCGCTGGCGGGAACGTGAGTTGCTGCTATCTTTAGCGGTCGAGCGTCCATCTTCGATGAGACCAATGAAGGTCAAAATCACGACGATTTCGGTGCTGGATTTGGGAGGGGATTTATCTTCCTGCTAGCGACATAAGCAAGCATTCATTTTGCACCAAAAGCCAATATGAGAAGTTCTCTCGCAGTATCTACTGCAGTATGGTTTGTTCTAACAGAACATCCACTTTTGAGTGGGGGTAAATATTCTTTTCTACTCTAGGTACAAGGCATGAAATTTTTGGGGAGGGTAAGCAGTCGATTAGATTGTCCCCCAGTACACAACTGATACTTAATTTGTTGACCCTGAAAGGATGAAAGGCAAAGTTGACCTTGGCGGAATTTGAACTCAAAGCATAAAGACAGGTGAAATACTACTAAGCATTTCACCTTCTGTGCTAACATTTCTGCCAGCTTGGTGCCTTAGTCATCATCACCATCATCATCGTTTAACGTCTGCTTTCCATGCTAGCATGGGTTGGACGATTTTGACTGAGAGCTGGCAAACCAGATGGCTGCACCGGGCTCCAATCTTGATCTGGCAGAGTTTCTACGGCTGGATGCCCCTTCCTAATGCCAACCACTCTGAGGGTGTAGTGGGTGCTTTTACATGTCACCAGTACAGGGGCCAGTCAGGCGGTACTGGCAACGACCTTGCTCGAATCATTTTTACACATGCCAACGGCACAGGTGCCAGTAAGGTGATGCTGGTAATGATCACACTCGAATGGTGCCTTTTATGTGCCACTGGCACGGAAGCCAGTTGGCCGCTCTGGCAACGATCACGCTCTGATGGTGCTCTTAGCAGCCTACTAGCACGGGGCTCAAGTACCAGTAAGGCGACGCTGGTAACAATCACACTCGAATGGTGCCCTTTATGTGCTGCTGGCACGGAAGCCGGTTAGCCATTCTGTCAATGACCACACTTGTATGGTGCTCTTTGTACCCTACTAGCACGGATGCCAGTCATCAAATTTGATTTAGTGGGGATAAATATCACCTCAAAGAGAATGATGCTCTTGTCATCCTCCATAACAGTTACCGTGATATTCTGTACCTGTTGCCGGCCCTTGGACTTCTTAGGCCTTGGCGAATAGGTATGAGTCTGTTTCATAGACGAAGCCTTCATTCTTGGGTCATAAAAATACACTTGTTTATCATTCCATCACCAGATCAGAAAAAAAAAAATTACTACAGATTCATATATAAGAACTGGGCAACCGAAAGGTAATATTTATCCCCATTTAAACGTGGATGTTGATATTATTATTTTATTATTTTTTATTTATTATTTTACCTGTTTCAGTCATTTGACTGCAGCCATGCTGGAGCACCGCCTTTAGTCGAGCAACTTGACCCCGAGACTTATTCTTTTGTAAGCCCAGTACTTATTCTATCGGTCTCTTTTGCCGAACCGCTAAGTAACGGGGACATAAACACACCAGCATCGGTTGTCAAGCAATGCTAGGGGAACAAACACACACACAAATACACACTCGCATACATATATATACATATATACGACGGGCTTCTTTCAGTTTCCGTTTACCAAATCCACTCACAAGGCTTTGGTCGGCCTGAGGCTATAGTAGAAGGTGCCACGCAGTGGGACTGAACCCGGAACCATGTAGTTGGTAGACAAGCTACTTACCACACAGCGACTCCTGCGCCTATGATGACAAAAATTCGCAAATTACCTTTTGGTGCAAAATGCCCTTTTGTTTATATCGCTAGCGGGGAGATAAATCCCCACTACCACCAGATCATGTGATTTCGACCTCCTTTGGTTATGTCAATGATGGATACCTGTTAGGGATAGCAGCAACTCATCTCAAAGCCAGCGACATAGAAAAACGGTGCCAGAACAGGTGATATAAACAAGAGTGCACCAAAGCCAATATGAGGGTTTCTCTCGTGGTATTTGCTGTCGTATAATTTGGCCAATAGAAACCCTAGGTTTAACCCTTTAACATTCAGATTATTCTGTCAAATATGGGCATCCAGGCCTAAACTCTTCTGTTATGGCTTGAAGTATTGTAATAAATGAAGGGGACATGGATTGAACCTTGTTATACTCCTACCTTCACATTAAATTTGTCTTTATCCCCAATACTAACTCTCACCTTTCTGACTGCGCACCTGTGTATGGCTTGTACACCTTTCGCAAGCCTGTCTCTGATTTCCTCAGTAACCTATTTCTTTATTACCCACAAGGGGCTAAACACAGAGGGAACAAACAAGGACAGACATAGGTATTAAGTCGATTATATCGACCCCAGTTCGTAACTGGTACATAATTTATCAACCCCGAAAGGATGAAAGGCAAAGTCGACCTCGGCGGAATTTGAACTCAGAACGTAACGGCAGACGAAATACCTATTTCTTTATTACCCACAAGGGGCTAAACACAGAGGGAACAAACAAGGACAGACATAGGTATTAAGTCGATTATATCGACCCCAGTTCATAACTGGTACTTAATTTATCAACCCCGGAAGGATGAAAGGCAAAGTCGACCTCGGCAGAATTTGAACTCAGAACGTAACGGCAGACGAAATACCTATTTCTTTATTACCCACAAGGGGCTAAACACAGAGGGAACAAACAAGGACAGACATAGGTATTAAGTCGATTACATCGACCCCTAGTGCGTACCTGGTACTTAATTTATCAACCCCGAAAGGATGAAAGGCAAAGTCGACCTCGGCGGAATTCGAACTCAGAACGTAGCGGCAGACGAAATACCTATTTCTTTACTACCCACAAGGGGCTAAACACAGAGAGGACAAACAAGGACAGACAAACGGATTAAGTGGATTACATCGACCCCAGTTCGTAACTGGTACTTAATTTATCAACCCCGAAAGGATGAAAGGCAAAGTCGACCTCGGCGGAATTTGAACTCAGAACGTAGCGGCAGACGAAATACCTATTTCTTTACTACCCACAAGGGGCTAAACACAGAGGGAACAAACAAGGACAGACATAGGTATTAAGTCGATTATATCGACCCCAGTTCGTAACTGGTACTTAATTTATCAACCCCGAAAGGATGAAAGGCAAAGTCGACCTCGGCGGAATTTGAACTCACAACGTAACGCAGACGAAATACCGCTTAGCATTTTGCCCGGCGTGCTAACGTTTCTGCCAGCTTGCCGCCTTTTGTTATAGCACCAGACCCACCAATGCTCACCTTTCTAACTGCACACCTGTGCATGGCTTGTACACCTTTCGCAAGCCATTTGCCTGTCTCTCACTTCCTCTGTAACCACCAGATTACAGATTACACCCTGTCAAAAGTTTTCTATAAATGCTAGTTAGGGGTGGGGAGACTTATCCCTAGGCAAAACAAAGACCTACCCAACAAGAACAATGTATTACCTTTTTTTTATGTTCCCTTTTTATACATATTGACCTTCTTTTCCTCATTCTCTTACTCTCTCTTTTACTTGTTTCAGTCATTTGACTGCGGCCATGCTGGAGCACCGCCTTTAGTCGAGCAAATCGACCCCAGGACTTTTTCTTTGTAAGCCCAGTACTTATTCTATCGGTCTCTTTTGCCGAACCGCTAAGTGACGGGGACGTAAGCACACCAGCATCGGTTGTCAAGCAATGCTAGGTGGACAAACACAGACACACAAACATACACGCACATACATATATATATATATATATATATATATATATATATATACACATATATATATGACAGGCTTCTTTCAGTTTCCATCTACCAAATCAACTCACAAGGCATTTGTCGGCCCGGGTCTATAGCAGAAGACACTTGCCCAAGATGCCACGCAGTGGGACTGAACCCGGAACCATGTGGTTGGTTAGCAAGCTACTTACCACACAGCCACTCCTGCGCCTGTTCTTGCTTTCCTTAGAATACTTGTTGCTCCCTACAACTCCTTATTTCGGCTTACCCAATGAAAATATCCATAACACTTTTAATCTTCGTATACTGGTAGAATGTGTTTATAAAATATCTTTTTCTCTTGGCTTTATTGAGAAAATTCTATGGTTTGTAAGATATTTGTTGTTTTTTTTCTTCAATTTCTGCAATTTCAACCAATCAATGACGTCTATTGAGGTAAAAAAAACATTCTGTGCCGTATGAATATGTCCCTCGTTTAAGAAACAGATTGGGTTTATTTACATTTTTGAAGAAAAAAAGATACCCTTCCCGCACCCCTAACCCTAAAACAGATTGAAATGCAATAGATCGATACTAGGGTCATAATTATGGGTGACAATTTCATATGACACCGCTAGAAAAAACTGCCGGTCAAACCGAAAAGATCCTTGCTAGAAAACAACACTTCCCTCTCCACCCTCACTTTCCTTTTCAAGTAAAACTTGAAAAAGGTTATGAGGGCTTGGCCAAAGAGGTAGTGTCCACCACACTACCTCTTTCGCTACAGCAACCAGACAAATAAAAATTGCCTACCCCTCCCGGCCAAAGGAGGCAGCGAGACAATCTTCACTATGGATCCAACTGATAGTTGAATCTGCCCACATGCGACATCAGGTAGCACTGCCAGGCAGGGGATTTCTGGAAGTTATCCATAGCCCCCAGCCTGAAAGTCCTATGGAACAGACTGCTGAGTTGATCCTCGCTGACGCCCAGAGTTTCCTTGAGAACGTCGTCGCACTTTTCCTCCGCTAACCCTCTATAGAACACTAGAGGGTAACTACCACCGACTGAATTGCCTGCCTGGCAGAGGGCTGTGAGTGCTTGATGGCATGCAACTGAAAAGATCCAGTGCTTGAGATTTGGTAGGTTGGGGGAAAGGGAAATGCTTAATTATAATTAAGCACCACCTTTAATCGAGCAACTCGACCCCAGGACTTATTATTTTGTAAGCCCAGTACTTATTCTATCGGTCTCTTTTGCTGAACCACTAAGTAACGGGGACATAAACACACCAGCATCGGTTGTCAAACAATGCTAGAGGACAAACACAGACACACAAATACACACACACACATATATATATATACATATATACAACGGGCTTCTTTCAGTTTCCGTCTACCAAATCCACTCACAAGGCATTGGTCAGCCCGAAGCTATAGTAGAAGACCCTTGCCCAAGGTGCCACGCAGTGGGACTGAACCCAGAACCATGTGGTTGGTAAACAAGCTACTTACCACACAGCCACTCCTGCGCCTGTGTCGATTATATGTCGATGCACTTAATTTAATATACTTAATTTAAAATTAATGTAACTAATTTAAAAGAAAGAAACAATTTCATTGGTTATTTGGTATAGAGAAGGGAGGCTAGATAACAGCTAATTACAGGATGTTTATTAAAAAGTAGTTTACTAAATCAACAATAATGTATATGGAGTACCTTCTCCAATACTCGCTGCCTCTTAACCCTTTCGTTACTGCATTTATTTTGAGATGTTCTGGGTTTCTTTCAATCAATTTAAATATAACAAAGAATTTAATAAAATAACTTAGTTATCATTCAGCTAGTGTTAGGAACATAAATTGTGATGAAGGTTTGGTGGAAGATTTTAATTCAAAACTTATGAAAACAAGACATTTGTACTACAGAGCTAGAGGTGGTTTCAGCTGGGTTGGTATCAAAAGGGTTAAAAATGTCATGGTGACTTTAACCCTTTTGTTACCGTATTTCTGTTGAGATGTTCTGTGTTTCTTTCAATTAATTTTAAATATAACAAAGAATTTAGTAAAATAACTTAGTTATCATTAAGCTAGTGTTAGGAACATAAATTGTGACTGAGGTTTGGTGGAAGATTTTAATTCAAAACTTATGAAAACAAGACATTTGTACTACAGAGCCAGAGGTGGTTTCAGCTGGGTTGGTATCAAAATGGTTAAAAATATCATGGTGACTTGAACCCTTTTGTTACCATATTTCTGTTGAGATGCTCTGTGTTTCTTTCAAATACTTTAAATATAACAAAGAACTTAGTAAAATAACTTGGTTATGATTAAGATAGTGTTAGGAACATAAATTGTGACTAAGGTTTGGTGGAAGATTTTAATTCAAAACTTTTGAAAACAAGATATTTGTACTCAGAGCGAGAGGTGGTTTCAAAGCCGGGTTGGTAACGAAAGGGTTAAAAATATCATAGTGACTTTAACCCTTTTGTTACCATATTTCTTTTGAAATTTTCTGTGTTTCTTTCAATCAATTTAAATATAACAAAAAATTTAGTAAAATAACTTAGTTATCATTCAGCTAGTGTTAGGAACATAAATTGTGACTAAGGTTTGGTGGAAGATTTTAATTCAGAACTTAGGAAAAGAAGACATTTGTACTACAGAACCAGAGGTGGTTTCAGCCAGGTTGGTATCGAAAGGGTTATAGAATCTTTGTCTTGCAAGTTACTTGGTGACCTTGCCAATGCTGGTGCCACATAAAAAGCATCCACTTCACACTATGAAGTGGTTGGCATTTGGAAAGGCATACATCTATAAAAACCATGGCAAAACAGACCTTACCAGTGCTGGTTCCATGTAAAAAGTTCCCAGTTTGCTTTGTAAAGGAGGGGGTGTTTAGGAAGGGTATCCAGCCATAAAAGAAGTGCCAAATCAGACCTTGGTGGTGATGGTGCCATGTAAAATGTACCCTGTCCATTCTGTTAAGTGATTGGTGTTAGGAAGGGCATCCAGTAATAAAAAAAAAGTCATACTGAAATAGACCTTGATGGTGCTGTTGTCATGTAAAAAGTACCCAGTTCACTCTGTGAAGTGGGTCATGTTAGGAAGGGCATCTAGCCATAGAAACCATGCCAATGCAGACATTAGAGCATGATGCAGTCCTTGAATCCTTTGGATCTTGTCAAACCACCCAAACACTACCAGCTTTGAATATGGACAATAATGGCACTTGCTCTCTCTCTCTCCCTTTCTCTATATCTTTTTCTATATACATATAGGCGCAGGAGTGGCTGTGTGGTAAGTAGCTTGCTAACCAACCACATGGTTCCGGGTTCAGTCCCACTGTGTGGCATCTTGGGCAAGTGTCTTCTGCTATAGCCCCGGGCCGACCAATGCCTTGTGAATGGATTTGGTAGACGGAAACTGAAAGAAGCCTGTCGTATATATGTATATATATATATATATGTGTGTGTGTGTGTGTATGTTTGTGTGTCTGTGTTTGTCACCCTAGCATTGCTTGACAACCGATGCTGGTGTGTTTATGTCCCCCGTAACTTAGCAGTTCGGCAAAAGCGACCGATAGAATAAGTACTAGGCTTACAAAAGAATAAGTCCTGGGGTCGATTTGCTCGACTAAAGGCGGTGCTCCAGCATGGCCGCAGTCAAATGACTGAAACAAGTAACGGAGTAATCTTTCGCTTGTTTCAGTCGTTAGACTGTGCCCATGCTGGAGCACCACCTTGAAGAATTTTTTAGACAAATCG
>NC_043025.1:8391647-8406647 GCF_006345805.1 Octopus sinensis
GGAAATAGTAGTTGTGCTACCTGTGCTGGTGGCACGTAAAAAGTACCATCCAAACGTGGCCAAAGCACCATCCGAACGTGGCCAATGCCAGCACCACCTTGACTAGCTTCTGTGTCAGTGGCACGTAAAAAGCACCAACGATTGTGGCCGATGCCAGCCTCCTCTGGCACCTGTGCCGGTGGCACGTAAAAAGCACCCACTACACTTACGGAGTGGTTGGCGTTAGGAAAGGCATCCAGCCGTAGAAACACTGCCAGATAAGACCGGAGCCTGGTGCAGCCTCCTGGCTTCCCAGACCCCGGTCGAACCGCCCAACCCGTGCTAGCAGGGAAAACGGACGTTAAACGATGATGCTGAATATATTTTGTGCAATTTTATTTAGTATTTCTAAATTGAGTTTTTCCCTGTAAGTTTGGAATAATATTCTCTCATATTATATATATTATATATATATATATATATATTTACACACATATAAATTTAAGTCCCAATATATGGATTCAAGTAATCACAGAAAAAGCTCCTTAATATATCATTCTACAAAACATATAGAATATATTGCCTTTTTACAATCTCTCTCTATATATAAACGGCAGTTTGTCTGTGTGTGTTTCTGTGTGTCTGTTAGCTTGTACCCTCACCCTGACCACGGCTTTCAACCGATTCTGATGAAACTTGACACACACATAGCCCAATGTCATAATTCAAAACTAACGCAGCAAAAATTTTGAAAAGTTCCCCCAGTTCTGAAAAAAATCGATAAATTCGACATGGGGTCGAGAATCAGAAACACAAACCACAGACTGTCTAGGGGACGCAACTCAACCTTTTTAACTAAAAAAAAAATTTACCATCATTTTTTTTCCATTTTTTGGCTATAACTCTCTAAAAATGCTTTATAGTTATTTCCCTTACAAACCTGAGCAACGCCGGGCCACACTGCTAGTATTTCATAATTAGACTTCAACCCTTTAGAATTTAAACTGGCCACATCTGCCCCAAAATATTCTACCAGTTCTATTTTGAAACTGACCTGGTCTGGCCTCCTACATCTAACAGACAATGTCCTTTGAAACATAACAATCACAAGATTTTGATGCCGTGATGGAATTAGTCTTTTAGTCTTTTACTTGTTTCAGTCATTTGACTGCGGCCATGCTGGAGCACCACCTTTAATCGAGCAACTTGACCCTGGGACTTATTCTTTGTAAGCCCAGTACTTATTCTATCGGTCTCTTTTACCGAACCGCTGTGTTTACTCTTTTACTTGTTTCAGTCATTTGACTGCGGCCATGCTGGAGCATCGCCTTTAATCGAGCAACTTGACCCTGGGACTTATTCTTTGTAAGCCCAGTACTTATTCTATCGGTCTCTTGTTGCCGAACCGCAAAGTGACGGGGACGTAAACACACCAGCATCGGTTGTCAAGCAATGCTAGGGGGACAAAAACCAGACACACAAACACACACGAGAGGCACATTGGGTAAGTGTCTTCTGCTATAGCCTCATGCCAACCAAAGCCTTGTGAGTGTATTTGGTAGACGGAAACTGAAAGAAACCTGTGTGTGTGTGTATACATATTTGTGTCGGTTTGTCCCCCACCATCGCTTGACAACCTGTGTTCATGTCTCTGTAACTTAGCAGTTTAGCAAAAGAGACCAATAGAATAAATACAAAGCTTAAAAAATAAAAAGTACTGGCGTCGATGCATTCAACTAAAATTCTTCAAGGCAGTGCCCCAGTATGGCCACAGCCTAATAACTGAAGCAAATAAAAAGAAAGGCGCAGGAGTGGCTGTGTGGTAAGTAGCTTGCTAACCAACCACATGGTTCTGGGTTCAGTCCCACTGCGTGGCACCTTGGGCAAGTGTCTTCTACTATAGCCCCGAGCCCACCAAAGCCTTGTGAGTGGATTTGGTAGACGGAAACTGAAAGAAGCCTGTCGTATATGTGTGTGTATATATATATATATATATATGCGTGGGTGTGTTTGTGTGTCTGTGCTTGACAACCGATGCTGGTGTGTTTATGTCCCCGTTACTTAGCGGTTCGGCAAAAGAGACCGATAGAATAAGTACTGGGCTTACAAAGAATAAGTCCCGGGGTCGATTTGCTCGACTAAAGGCGGTGCTCCAGCATGGCCGCAGTCAAATGACTGAAACAAGTAAAAGAGAGTAAAGACAGTATAAAACACGAATAGTATTCTAACAATCAAAGTTGCATATGTGTGTGTGACCCTTACACTACCATATATGGTAGTTCTTTGTATTATCTCCCTTGTTTGATAATAAAATTCCTTTACCTTTTATTTCAGATACGGATGAACAAGTGATGGGTGAGTCTGTCATTTTTTTTATTCACTTCAGTATATAGTTCATTACTTTCACCAGCATGTTGGGAGTCCTGGCTCAGTGGTTAGAGCGTCGAGCTTACGATCGTGAGGTTGTGAGCTCGAATCCCGGACCGGGCTGCGTGTTGTGTTCTCGAGCAAGGCACTTTATTTCACGTTGCTCCAGTTCACTCAGCTGTAGAAATGAGTTGCGACGTCACAGGTGCCAAGCTGTATCGGCCCCTTTGCCTTTCCCTTGGATAACACTGGTGGCGTGGAGAGGGGAGGCTGGTATGCATGGGCGACTGCTGGTCTTCCATAAACAACCTTGCCCGGACTTGTGTCTAGGAGGGTAACTTTCTAGGTGCAATCCCATGGTCATTCATGACCAAAGGGGGTCTTTACCCTTTACTTTCACCAATGATAGGCAAGTTTAAAGTAGTAACATCAACCCTTTAGCATTTACCAACCATATGGTTCCGGGTTCAGTCCCACTGCATGGCACTTTGGGCAAGTGTCTTCTACTATAGCCCCAGGCCGACCAAAGCCTTGTGAGTGGATTTGGTAGACGGAAAATGAAAGAACCCCATCGTATATATATATATATATATATATAGGCGCAGGAGTGGCTGTGTGGTAAGTAGCTTGCTTACAAACCACATGTTTCTGGGTTCAGTGAGTGGATTTGGTAGACGGAAACTGAAAGAAGCCTGTCGTATATATGATATATATATATATATATAATATATATATATATCTATATATATATATATATATATATATATATATGTATATGTGTGTGTGTGTGAGTTTGTGTGTCTGTATTTGTCCCCCCAACATCGCTTGACAATCGATGCTGGTGTGTTTGCGTCCTCGTAACTTAGCGGTTCGGCAAAAGAGACCGATAGAATAAGTATTAGGCTTCCAAAGAATAAGTCCTGGAGTCAATTTGCTTGACTAAAGACGTTGCTCCAGCATGGCCACAGTCAGATGATTGAAACAAGTAAAAGTAAAGTAAAATAAGTAAAGATCTGACCCAAATATTCTTCCAGTTTTCTGTTTAAACCCACCAGCTTTGTCCTCTCACACGGCCCCTGCAATGTCATTCTAAAAGCAGTCCCATCATCTAAATCTCAAAGCTATGAGATAATGCATGATTCATTCAAAACAAGGCCAGATCCAGCCTCTCACACCTACCCTACAATGTCATTCTAAAAATAAACAATCACATCATTGAAATCTCAAAGCTATGAGATAATGCATGATTAATTCAAAACAAGGCCAGATCCAGCCTCTCACACCTACCCTACAATGTCATTCTAAAAATAAACAATCACATCACTGAAATCTCAAAGATATGAGATTATGCATGATTCATTCAAAACAAGGCCAGATCCAGCCTCTCACACCTACCCTACAATGTCATTCTAAAAATAAACAATCACATCATCGAAATCTCAAAGCTATGAGATAATGCATGATTCATTCAAAACAAAGCCAGATCCAGCCTCTCACACCTACCCTACAATGTCATTCTAAAAATAAACAATCACATCATGGAAATCTCAAAGCTATGAGATAATGCATGATTAATTCAAAAGAATCTGGATAAATAAGCATTACATTTGACAGAAGAATCTGAATGCTAAGGGGTTAAGGCCATTAGTATTTAAACCAGCCATATCTGGCCCCTAATATTCTACCTGTTTTATATTCAAACTGACCAGATTTGTCCAGCAGTGTCATTCTGAAAAGAAACAATCTCATCATGAAAATCCTAAAGCATTGAGATACTATTTTACTTGTTTCAGTCATTTGACTGCGGCCATGCTGGAGCACCGCCTTTAATCGAGCAACTCGACCCCGGGACTTATTCTTTTGTAAGCCCAGTACTTATTCTATTGGTCACTTTTGCCGAACCGCTAGGTAACGGGGACGTAAACACAACAGCATCGGTTGTCAAGCGATATTAGGGGGACAAACACAGGCACACAACACACACACACACACTATATATATATATATATATATATATATATATATATATTATATATATATATATACGACAGGCTTCTTTCAGCTTCCGTCTACCAAATCCACTCACAAGGCTTTGGTCGGCCCGAGGCTATAGTAGAAGACACTTGCCCAAGGTGCCACGCAGTGGGACTGAACCCAGAACCATGTGGTTGGTTAGCAAGCTACTTACCACACAGCCACCCCTGCGCCTATGCAGGATTAATTCAAAGCAATGTAAATAAATGAATGATGCAATTGACAAATGGTGAATGTGCATGGCTCAGCGGTTAGTGAGTTCAGTTCCTGGACCGGGCTGTGTGTTGTGTTCTTGAGCAAGACACTTTATTTCATGTTACTCCAGTTTACTCAGCTGTAGAAATGAGTTACAAACATCATCCTTTACCTTTCCCTTGGATAACATCAGTGACATGGAGAGGGGAGGCTGGTATGCATGGGTGACTGCTGGTCTTCATTGTCCAGTTTTGTGCCTTGGCGAGAAAGACATTGTCTAGTTTTTCAATTCCCATGGTCTTAGTACTGCAATGGAACTAAACTATCCTAACCACACTCAATTTCTTAGACCTGAACCCATAAATCTTACTACATATGCAAAGAGTCCTCTGCATTAACACTGGGTCTTGCCAATCAGCCTCAGTTTTTAAGGACCTTGTCCAAAGAGTGAACAACAGGTGGTAATGAAATGTTTGATAGGGTAACCCCCCTAACGGTAAAGCCTTAGTTGCAGATGCGTACAAGGAGACCAAGTACACCCTCATGAACACAATGATGCTGCAATGTGATTTGGTTCACAGCCACTTTCTCTCTTAATCATAAGTCCAGGCATAAGTAAGGCATTTCTTAAGTTGGTAAACATTTCCCTCCCACACATAGATATAGGAAACTATTTTAATACCTGAAGTTGCATATCCTAATAATCAGGCTTGTTCTTGTTGACATACCATCACTTGCCTACTCAATGATCATTGTGATTTAAAGAACATTCTGGATGAGGCTAATTGTCAGGTCCAGAGAGGCTGAATGATGCACCCAGCATGAAGCACGTTTTTTTTCAATTGATGTGACCCAGCAAATTTAATAAAATAAAATAAAGTGAGTTCACAGTTGTAACCTACACCAGTGTCGCATAACCAGCCCACTCAAAAGTACATTGGATTATAGGGTGACATGTTGTGCTTGAGGAGACCTTTTGAATCAAGTACATCAAAACCAAAATCAAATGGAAATTGTAGTTGTGATCCCTGTGCTGGTGGTACATAAAAAGCACAATCTGAATGTGGCCGATGCCAGTACTGCCTTGACTGGATTCCATGCCGGTGGCACGTAAAAAGCACCAACTGATCATGGTTGTTGCCAGCACCCTCTGGCCCCTGTGCCGCTGGCACGTAAAAAGCACCCACTACACTCTCGAAGTGGTTGGTGTTAGGAAGCGCATCCAGCCGTAGAAACACTGCCAGATCAGACTGGGCCTGATGCAGCCTTCTGGCTTCCCAGACCCCAGTCGAACCGTCCAACCCATGCCAGCATGGAAAACAGACGTTAAACTATGATGATGATGTGATCCCCCTTCATGAAACCATACCACATCTTTTAGTAACCCCCAAAAGTGGAACATTGCTACACTGGCCAAGCACATTTGGCAGTTAAAGACAAGGGCTGCAGATTATGACTTATGCAATTTCAGAAATTTAAGCCTCACTTCAGTGGCAACAGCAGATGTGAATTGTGTTTAGCAGAAAAGAGATTGATACTCAAGAGCTGCTTCACAACTGGAATGTGCCTAAATGCCAATCCATAAGTTTCATCACTGTTTTATTACATGATTACTAATAAAGTTGCCCTGTGGCCTTATGGTGCCAGTGACTGGGTTCCCGGACTGCCTAAAACTTTGATACTTCATAATAAACTGTACCATTTACCCTTTGGCATTTAAACCAGCCATCATCATCATTTAGCGTCTGCTTTCCATGCTAGCATGGGTTGGACGGTTCAACTGGGGTCTGGGAAGCCAGAAGGCTGCACCAGGCCCAGTCTGATCTGACAGGGTTTCTACGGCTGGATGCCCTTCCTAACGCCAACCACTCTGTGAGTGTAGTGGGTGCTTTTTACATGCCAGACGGGGCTGGCAAACGGCCATGGTCGGATGGTGCTTTTTACGTGCCACCGGCACGGGGGCCAGGCGAGGCTGGCAACGGCCATGATCGGATGGTGCTTTTTTACGTGCCACCGGCACGGAGACCCATTGGGGTGGCGCTGGCAACAGCCATGTTCGGATGGTTCTCTTACGTGCCACCGGCACTGGTATCACAGCTACAATTTCCATTGATGTTGATCGATTTTGATTTTGATTTCCACTTGCCTCAACAGGTCTTCACAAGTAGAGTTTTGTGTCCCAAGAAGGAAAGGTATGCGTAAGTGGACTGGCTACATCCCAGGTAGAGGCCATGGGTTATGGTCTCACTTGTCCTGCCGGGTCTTCTCATGCACAGCATACTTCCGTAGGTCTCGGTCTCTGGTCATTTCCAGCCATATCTGGTCAAATTATTGTACATGTTTTTTGTTCAAATTTATAGGCGCAGGAGTGGCTGTGTGGTAAGTAGCTTGCTTACCAACCAACATGGTTTCGGGTTCAGTCCCACTGCATGGCATCTTGGGCAAGTGTCTTCTGCTATAGCCCTGGGCCGACCAATGCCTTGTGAGTGGATTTGGTAGACGGAAACTGAAAGAAGCCTATCGTATTTATGTATATATATATATGTGTGTGTTTGTGTGCCTGTGTTTGTCTCCCTAGCATTGCTTGACAACCGATACTGGTGTGTTTACGTCCCCGTCACTTAGCGGTTCAGCAAAAGAGACCGATAGAATAAGTACTGGGCTTACAAAGA
Source organism: Octopus sinensis (assembly GCF_006345805.1). Classification (NCBI taxonomy): domain Eukaryota; kingdom Metazoa; phylum Mollusca; class Cephalopoda; order Octopoda; family Octopodidae; genus Octopus; species Octopus sinensis. Next base: position 8,398,895 of record NC_043025.1, read on the forward strand.
ATAAGTCCCGGGGTCGATTTGCTCGGCTAAAGGCGGTGCTCCAGCATGGCCGCAGTCAAATGACTGAAACAAGTAAAAGAGATCTGAGAGCTTCAATCTAGCCTATCATGTCGTTCTAGAAATAATCACGTCATCAAAATCTCAAAGCAACAAGATAACTCTTGATTAATTCGGACAATATGAATTAATCAGTGTTACATGTGACAAAATAATCTCATTGCTAAAAGGTTAAATGAAAGTTGAACATAGATAGGTGTTGTGTGTTTTTTCAAATCATTAAAACAACTCTTCACAGTGGAATTGATATTCAACATATACAGTCTTAGATCAGATCACTCACCAGATATGTGGTCGTGTGTAAAATCACGCTCATCGTATTTATTTATACATGGTGTGTCTTTCTGTCTATTTATATGTTTGTGAAAGTATGTATGTATGTATATCTGCATATACATTTATCCAAATGTATAGATGTATGTGTATATATATGGAATATATGTATGATGTATATATATATATATATATACATATATATAAAGCACTATCCGACTTGTGGCCGATGCCAGCTCCGCCTCGTCTGGCTTCCATGCCGGTGGCACATAAAATACACCAATCCGACCGTGGCCGTTGCCAGCCTCGCCTGGCACCTGTGCAGGTGGCACGTAAAAAGCACCCACTACATCACGGAGTGGTGGCGTTAGGAAGGGCATCCAGCTGTAGAAACACTGCCAGATAAGACTGGGCCTGGTGCAGCCTTCTGGCTTCCAGATCCCCGGTCGAACCGTCCAACCATGCTAGCATGGAGAAGACGTTTAAACGATGATGATGATGATGATGATATATATATAAGTACAAAGTGAGATAGGGGTTATGAGTGTAACCCACTATGGGATATCAGTTATCCAATATACTGCTGGTGAAGTACCCAAATGCCAAATACATAAATGCTTATAATTGCAATGCAGTTAATTCATTTATTGTATTAGATGGGCGAAGGTAAAATGTTTTACCTCAAATTCATTTTTATGGTATTATCTTACTTATTGATGTATATTGTTTTATTTTGTTGGATTTGGATGTTCCTATTTAAGTAGTTAATAAATTATATGAATTGGTAAAATTGGTAATATCTGTAAATCGATGATTGAAAGGAATCTGTTCCTTTATTTTCTTATTTCTGTATATATATATATATATATATATGTGTGTGTGTGTGTGTGTGTGTGTCTATGTGTGTGTGTGTGTGTCTATATGTGTGTGTGTGTGTGTCTATATATATGTGTGTGTGTGTGTCTATATATATGTGTGTGTGTGTGTGTGTCTATATATATATATGTGTGTGTGTGTGTGTCTATATATATGTGTGTGTGTGTGTGTCTATATATATGTGTGTGTGTGGTGTGTGTCTATATATATGTGGTGTGTTGTGTGTCTATATATATGTGTGTGTGTGGTCTATATATATGTGTGTGTGTGTGTCTATATATATGTGTGTGTGTGTGTGTCTATATATATATGTATATGTGTGTGTGTGTGTGTCTTTATGTATATATATGTGTGGTGTGTGTCTTTATATATGTATATATATGTGTGTGTGTGTGTGTCTTTATATATGTATATATGTGTGTGTGTGTGTGTCTTTATATATGTATATAGTGTGTGTGTGTGTGTCTTTATATATGTATATATGTGTGTGTGTGTGTGTGTGTCTTTATATATGTATATATATATATGTGTGTGTGTGTCTTTATATATGTATGTGTGTGTCTTTATATATGTATATATATGTATGTGTGTGTGTGTCTTTATATATGTATATATGTATGTGTGTGTGTCTTTATATATGTATGTGTGTGTATGTATATGTATATATAAATATATGTGTATATGTATATATGTATGTATATATGTATATATATATGTGTGTGTATATATATATATATATATATATATACACACACATACACATACATACATCATACGTATATTCCATGAATATATATATGTGTGTGTGTGTACAAACACACACACACAAGCAAACATATCTGCATGTATTTAAGTCAGTTTGTAGACATGGTCTCACTGACTGACACGGAGGTGTAATTCACACACACACACACACACACAGTATAGACAAATGGGTTATCTGGTATTTCAACACACACACACACACACACGTGCTCACACTCATACACACACACACCCCGTAATCTCAATCTTTAAACGTACCCCAGGGTATAGATGACTTTTCTCTCAACTCTGTTCATTTACCATTCCGATGGGTTGTGAGGAGAAAAACAGCATTTCTTGCATTCTTTTAGAGACTGTTATATAGGTAGGGTTATGGTGTGGGGGTGGGCGTGGCTGGGAGGGTGGCTGGACTGGGTACTAATGTTTGTAGTGCTAGTGTGTGTGTATATGTATGTGTGTATATGTATGTGTGTGTGTGTATATATATATATGTGCAAATTTTTATGTGTGTATGTAGGTGTGTGTGTATATGTATATATATGTGTGTGTGTGTGTGTGTATATATGTACAAATTTTTACATATGTGTGTATATGTATATATATATGTGCAAATTTTTATGTGTGTATGTAGGTGTGTGTGTATATGTATATATATGTGTGTGTGTGTGTGTGTGTGTATATATGCACACATTTTTATATATGTGTGTATATGTATATATATATGTGCAAATCTTTATGTGTGTATATGTATATATGTGGATGTATGCTTGTGTGTAGGTGTATGTATATATATATATATATATATATATGTGTGTGTGTGTGTGAGTATATATATGTAGGTGTGTGTGGGGGCAGCCATAATAATATGTGTGTGTATATGTATGTATATATGTAGGTGTATGTATATATGTGGATGTATGCATGTGTGTTTGTATGTATGTAGGGGTATGTATATATATATATATATATGTGTGTATATATGTACAAATTTTTACATATGTGTGTATATGTATATATATATGTGCAAACTTTTGTGTGTGTATGTATGTATGTATATATGTAAGTGTATGCATATATGTAGGTGTATGTATGTATATAGGTGGATGTATGCATGTGTGTTTGTATGTGTATATATATATATATATGTGTGTGTGTATGTATGTAGGTGTGTGTGTATATATGTATGTATATGTGTGTGTGTATATATGTAAGTGTATGTATATATGTGGATGTATGCATGTGTGTTTGCATGTATGTATATATGTGTGTATGTATGTAGGTGTGTGTATATGTATGTAGGTGTGTGTATATGTATGTAGGTGTGTATATGTGAGTATATATGTCGGTGTATATACATGGTGTGTCTGTTCATGTATATATGTAGGTGTGTGTGTGTCTGCATGTATACATGTTGGTGTGTATCTGTGTGTGTATATGTAGGTGTGTGTATGTATGTATGTATGTATATATACACACACAGTTATCCAATCCTATAATTGGGTTTCAGTCATCTGACTGCAGCCATTTTGTTGGAACACCTCTGTCAAATGGTATTGGTGGTGGTAGTGGTGGTGGTTGTTATAAGAATAATGGTGGTTATAATAATGGTAGCAACAGTGGTAGTGATTGTGGTGGACATGGTAGTGGTGGTAGGAGTAGTGGTGGTGGTCGTGGTGGTGGTGGTGGTCATAAGAATGGTAGCAGCAGTGGTAGTGATTGTGGTGGACAAGGTGGAAGTGGTAGTAGTGTTAGGAGTAGTGGTGGTAGTGGTGGTAGTGGTGGTGGTGGTGGTGGTGGACCTTCTTGTCCTTCTTGTGACCAATATACACCCTGTGCCCTTCCCCTTCAAATATTTAACCTTCTGCTCATCTGAAAAACAATTTCCAACATTCATTTAATAAACTATTCACACTCTCTTTACTCTTTTACTTGTTTCAGTCATTTGACTGTGGCCATGCTGGAGCATCGCCTTTAGTCGAGCAAATCGACCCCGGGACTTATTCTTTGTAAGCCCAGTACTTATTCTATCGGTCACTTTTGCCGAACCGCTAAGTTACAGGGACGTAAACACACCAGCATCGGTTGTCAAGCAATGCTATAGGGGGACAAACACAGACACACAAACATGTACACACACATACACATATATATACATATATACGACAGGCTTCTTTCAGTTTCCGTCTACCAAATCCACTCACAAGGCATTGGTTGGCCCAGGGCTATAGCAGAAGATCTTGCCCAAGATTGCCACGCAGTGGGATTGAACCTGGAACCATGTGGTTGGTAAAAAAGTTACTTACCACACAGCCACTCCTACATATATATATATTATATATATATATATATATATACATATATCCGACAGGCTTCTTTTCAGTTTTCGTCTACCAAATCCACTCACAAGGCATTGGTCGGCCCGAGGCTATAGTAGAAGACACTTACCCAAGGTGCCACGCAGTGGGACTGAACCCGGAACCATGTGGTTGGTAAGCAAGCTACTTACCACACAGCCACTCCTGCGCCATATTTATATTCTTTGATTCTTTTACTTGTTTCACTCATTGGACTGTGGCCATGCTGGGGCACTGCCTTGAAGGGTTTCAGACTAGTGAATCAACCCCAGAGATTTTATTTTTTTAATTTCTGGTAATTATACTGTCAGCCTATCTGTCTCTTTTGCCAAACTACTAAATTATGAGGAAGTAAACAAACAAACATCGGTTGTCAAGCAGTGAGGCAGAGACAAGGACATAGTGGCTTCCCTCCCCTATCCACAACACTAACCATGCCCTCCGTCTCTTCAACTCTTTCTCCTTCCCTCCTGGCCCCTCTAAATGTGTATCGGCCTTTGCCTTTCCCTTGGATAACATCGGTGGCGTGAAGAGAGGAGGCTTAAGTTGACAACATACCATCACTTTATCGTGCTGCTACTGCATAAATCTCTCTGAGAGATTTAGAAATGTATTATTTCTATTGTGAGTGTTCATCATCATCATCGTTTAACGTCCGTTCTCCATGCTAGCATGGGTTGGATGGTTCGACCGGGGTTCTGGGAAGCCAGGAGGCTGCACCAGGCTCCAGTCTAATCTGGCAATGTTTCTACAGCTGGATGCCCTTCCTAACGCCAACCACTCCGTGAGTGTAGTGGGTGCTTTTTACGTGCCACCTGCACAGGTGCCAGGCGAGGCTGGCAACGGCCACGGTCAGATTGGTGTATTTTATGTGCCACCGGCACGGAAGCCAGTCGAGGCGGTGCTGGCATCAGCCGATGTTGAAATTCCATTGAAGGCACTTTGGATCCAGGTTAGAAACCGGTTCCTTCTCTATTGGCAAGAAATCTTGAAATAAAACTGAATAATAACATACATGCATATATTAGTACAGTAATACAGCTTGATAAGTGCCATGTATGAGAAAGTTCTGATGATAGGCGCAGGAGTGACTGTGTGGTAAGTAGCTTGTTTACCAACCACATAGTTCCGGGTGGAACTATATGTAGGTGTGACACTGTCTCACCTTAACTGACTAGTGAAGGCGCGTAGTTTTAGCCCGCGCTTTTTCTAAACGACCGTCACCTGACAAGCATTAGATTAATTAAAATATGTTTTTGACATATTTCAGCTTCTAAAGACAAATTCACTGCAGTTACTCTGGATAAAAAATTTTCTCTTATGGTAAAAATATGTAAAAAAAAAAAACCCATATCAGCCCTGTACTGCTCCCTGTCAGTTTCCCAGATGCATTTCTAGCTCTTTAGTCATTATCAAAGGGAAATACCAAAGAGAGGTAACTCTGGACAGACTTCAAAGCGATAGCTGTAACTAAAATACAGACCTGGACTGAGTTGCACTCTTACACCTCCAGACCGGCTTTAAAACCTGCTCAGAGTTACTTTTCTTTGTTCTTTCCATTTGATAAAGGCTAAAGAGCTAGAAGTATGTCTGGGAATCTCACTGGGCAGATATGGTGTTTTTTACACCTTTTTACCATAAGTGAGAATATTTTTTTTCCATGGTAACTGCAGTGAATTTGCCTTTAGCAGTTGAAATATGTCACAAACATAGTTTAACTAACTTAAATTTATGCCTAAACACTGCTTGGTAATGATACTGCTGTGTGTATGTATACACACAGCCTTATCTTAATTAATTTTATTTTGTGTTGGTTATTTTGTTCCACAGAATCAAGCACTTAAACACAAAAATGAAGATATTGGGGTGTGGAGTTGTCAGAGATTTGACTGCTATTTCTAGCAGGTGAAAAGAGCACATACAGTTCCTCTTGTTGATTTAAAGGAAATGAAAAAAAATAATAATGACCATGTTATAGGCGCAGGAGTGGCTGTATGGTAAGTAGCTTGCTAACCAACCACATGGTTCCGGGTTCAGTCCCACTGCGTGGCATCTTGGGCAAGTGTCTTCTGCTTAGCCCCGGGCCGACCAATGCCTTGGTGGTGGATTTGGTAGACGGAAACTGAAGAAGCCTGTGTATATATGTATATATAATATATAAGTGTGTGTGTATATGTTGTGTTGTCTGTATTTGTCCCTCTAGCATTGCTTGACAACCGATGCTGGTGTGTTTATGTCCCCTTCACTTAGCGGTTCGGCAAAAGAGACTGATAGACTAAGTACTGGGCTTACAAAAGAATAAGTCCCGGGGTCGATTTGCTCGACTAAAGGCGGTGCTCCAGCATGGCCGCAGTCAAAATGACTGAAACAAGTAAAAGAGTGGTCTGCTGCCATATTCTGAAAATCATGACCTTCACTGTCTGTCTTTTTTTCTATTTTGTTCTTCTTCTTCTCTAGATATGGACATGGAGGCATACTACTCCGACATGGAGAATCTCGACGAAGATGAGCTAATGAACTACTTTGAGCAGGAGGAGATGTATAACTATGATGACACTGTTTACCAACAACCACCCTTATGGCAACTGCTGGACACCTGTGTTCTACCTGTCATCCAACAAACGATCACCACCGTTCTGCCCCTGGCTGTCGCTTGCATTGTATCAAAATTGGTTGCTAGTCTCACTGTAGAAGGTATGTTGACAAACAACAGCAGTAATCAAAGAATATATATATATAGGTGCAGGAGTGGCTGTGTGGTAAGTAGCTTGCTAACCAACCACATGGTTCCGGGCTCAGTCCCAGTGTGTGGCACCTTGGGCAAGTGTCTTCTACTATAGCCTCGGGCCGACCAAAGCCTTGTGAGTGGATTTGGTAAACGGAAACTGAAAGAAGCCTGTCGTATACTCTTTTACTCTCTCGTTTACTCTTTTACTTGTTTCAGTCATTTGACTGCGGCCATGCTGGAGCACCACCTTTAGTCGAGCAAATCGACCCCAGTACTTATTCTATCGGTCTCTTTTACCGAACCGCTAAGTGACGTGGACGTAAACACACCAGCATCGGTTGTCAAGTGATGCTAGGGGGACAAAAACAGACATACAAACACACACACACACACACATGCACACATATATATATACATATATACGACAGGCTTCTTTCAGTTTCCGTCTACCAAATCCACTCACAAGGCATTGGTTGGCCTGGGGCTATAGCAGAAGGCACTTGCCCAAGGTGTCCACGTAGTGGGACTGAACCCGCAACTATGTGGCTGGTTAGCAAGCTACTTACCACACAGACATCAATTTTAACATGAAATAACTTCGTAAATATAAGTTTTTCTCAAAAATGCTAAGAGTAAAAGATGTTCCATATGACACATTCTACCAGTGTCCAAAGTTTGAAAGTGTTTAGTTACAAAAAAT